>NC_092045.1:84278298-84427583 GCF_003086295.3 Arachis hypogaea | reverse complement strand
CATTAAGCATGTTTGATTTTGACACAGCTACTTATGAGTCTTGGCCGTGGCCCTAAGCATTTTGTTTTCCAGTATTACCACCGGATACACAAATGCCACAGACACATAACTGGGTGAACCTTTTCAGATTGTGACTCAGCTTTGCTAGAGTCCCCAGTTAGTGGTGTCCAGAGCTCTTAAGCACACTCTTTTGCTTTGGATCACGACTTTAACCACTTAGTCTCAAGCTTTTCACTTGGGCCTTCATGACACAAGCACATGGTTAGGGACAACTTGATTTAGCCGCTTAGGCCTGGATTTTATTTCCTTGGGCCCTCCTATCCATTGATGCTCAAAGCCTTGGATCCTTTTTACCCTTGCCTTTTGGTTTTAAGGGCTATTGGCGTTTTCTACTGCTCCTTCTTTTTCTTTCTATTTTTTTGCCACTTTTTTTTTCGCAAGCTTCCTTTTTCACTGCTTTTTCTTGCTTCAAGAATCAATTTCATGATTTTTCAGATCATCAATAACATTTCTCTTTGTTCATCATTCTTTCAAGAGCCAACAATTTTAACACTCATAAACAACAAGATCAAAAATATGCACTGTTCAAGCATTCATTCAGAAAACAAAAAGTATTGCCACCACATCAATATAATTAAATTAAATTCAAGGATAAATTCGAAATTCATGTACTTCTTGTTCTTTTGAATTAAAACATTTTTCGTTTAAGAGAGGTGAAAGACTAATGGGTTTTATTCATAGCTTTAAGGCATGGTTACATATTAATGATCATGAAATAAAGACACAAAACATAGATAAACACAATAATTAAAAACCGAAAACATAAAGAAATAAAGAACAAGGAATGAATCCACCTTTAGTGGCGTCTTCTTCTTGAAGGTCCAACAATGTCCTTAAGCTCTTCTATGTCCCTTCCTTGCCTTTGTTGCTCCTCCCTCATTGCTTTTTGATCTTCTCTTATTTCTTGGAGAATGATGGAGTGCTCATGATGTTCCACCCTTAATTGTTCAACATTATGGCTCAAATCTTCTAAGGAGGTATTGAGTTGCTCCCAATAGTTGTTGGGAGGAAAGTGCATTCCTTGAGGCATTTGTTGATGATGAACTTCCTCATGTTCTTCTTGAGGGCCGTGAGGAACTTCTCTTGTTTGCTCCATCCTTTTCTTGGTGATGGGTGGTGCGCGAAATTGTGAACATTACTTTTTCACAACTCTCATAATCCCCGGTAATGGCTCCAAACACGTGGTGGCTCAATACCATGGCATTACACAACTTCGCACAACTAACCAGCAAGTGCACTGGGTCGTCCAAGTAATAAACCTTACGCGAGTAAGGGTCGATCCCACGGAGATTGTTAGTATTGAAGCAAGCTATGGTCATCTTGTAAATCTTAGTCAGGCAAACTCAAATGTATATGGTGATGAACGAAAATAACACAAAGGTAAAGATAGAGATACTTATGTAATTCATTGGTAGGAACTTCAGATAAGCGTATGAAGACGCCTTCCCTTCCGTCTCTCTGCTTTCCTACTGCCTTCATCCAATTCTTCTTACTCCTTTCCATGGCAAGCTCGTGTAGGGTTTCACTGTTGTCAGCAGCTACCTCCCATCCTCGCAGTGAAAACTAATGCTCATGCACTCTGTCACAGTGCGGCTAATCACCGGTTTGGTTCCCTCCCCTACCGGAATAGAATCACTCTTTTGCGTCTGTCACTAACGCCCAGTAGGTTACAGGTTTGAAGCACGTCACAGTCATTCAATCATTGAATCCTACTCAGAATACCACAGACAAGGTTTAGACCTTCCGGATTCTCTTGAATGCCGCCATCAGGTCCTGCCTATACCACGAAGACTCTGATCTCACGGAATGGTTGGCTCGTTTGTCAGACGAGCACTCGGTTGTCAGGCGATCAACCATGCATCGTGCAATCAGGAATCCAAGAGATATTCACCAAGCCTCAAATGCTTGTAGAACAAGAGTGGTTGTCAGTCACTTTGTTCATGAGTGAGAATGGTGATGGGCGTCAATCATCACCTTCATCAAGTTGAAGAACAAGTGATATCTTGGAACAAGAACAAGCGGAATTGAATTGAAGAACAATAGTAATTGCATTAATACTCGAGGTACAGCAGAGCTTCACACCTTAATCTATGGTGTGTAGAAGCTCCACCGTTGAAAATACATAAGCATAAGGTCTAGGCATGGCCGAATGGCCAGCCTCCCAATGATCTAAGATAGCATAAAAATGAAGATAGCTACCAAAGTCTCTCTATCATGATCTAAGAACTAGATGTCCAAAGATGAAAATACAATAGTAAAAGGTCCTACTTATAGAAAACTAGTAGCCTAAGGTGTACAGAAATGAGTAAATGACATAAAAATCCTCTTCCGGGCCCACTTGGTGTGTGCTTGGGCTGAGCAATGAAGCAAATTTCGTGCAGAGACTCTTCTTGGAGTTAAACGCCAGCTTTAGTGCCAGTTTGGGCGTTTAACTCCCATTTGGGTGCCAGTTCCAGCGTTTAACGCTGGGATTTCTTGAGGTGACTTTGAACGCCGGTTTGGGCCATCAAATCTTGGGCAAAGTATGGACTATCATATATTGCTGGAAAGCCCAGGATGTCTACTTTCCAACGCCGTTGAGAGCGCGCCAGTTGGGCTTCTGTAGCTCCAGAAAATCCACTTCGAGTGCAGGGAGGTCAGAATCCAACAGCATCTGCAGTCCTTTTTGGTCTCTGAATCAGATTTTTGCTCAGGTCCCTCAATTTCAGCCAGAAAATACCTGAAATCACAGAAAAACACACAAACTCATAGTAAAATCCAGAAAAGTGAATTTTAACTAAAAACTAATAAAAATATACTAAAAACTAACTAGATCATATCAAAAACATACTAAAAACAATGCCAAAAAGTATACAAATTATCCGCTCATCAATGGGCTTGTCTTCTTCAATGGAGACATCTCCATCTATGATAACTCCAGCTGAGTAACATAGATGGCAAATAAGGTGAGGGAAGGCTAGCCGTGCCATGGGTGAGGACTTGTCGGCTATTTTATAGAGTTCATTGGAGATGACCTCATGAACTTCTACTTCCTCTCCAATCATGATGCTATGGATCATGATGGCCCGATCCACAGTAACTTTAGATCGGTTGATTGTAGGAATGATGGATCTTTGGATGAACTCCAACCATCCTCTAGCTACAGGCTTGAGGTCCAGTCTTCTTAGTTGGACTGGCTTGCCTTTGGAGTCTATTCTCCATTGGGCTCCTTCCACACATATGTCCGTAAGGACTTGGTCCAACCTTTGATTGAAGTTGACCCTTCTAGTGTAGGGGCGTTCATCTCCTTGCATCATAGGCAAGTGAAACGCCAACCTCACATTTTCCGGACTAAAATCTAAGTATTTCCCCCGAACCATTGTGATATAGTTCTTTGGATTCGGGTTCATACTTTGATCATGGTTCCTAGTGATCCATGCATTGGCATAGAACTCTTGAACCATCAATATTCCAACTTGTTGCATGGGGTTGGTTAGGACTTCCCAACCTCTTCTTTGGATTTCATGTCGGATTTCCGGATACTCATTCTTTTTGAGCTTGAAAGGGACCTCGGGGATCACCTTCTTCTTTGCCACAACATCATAGAAGTGGTCTTGATGGCTCTTGGAGATGAATCTCTCCTTCTCCCATGACTCGGAGGTGGAAGCTTTTGTCTTCCCTTTCCCTTTTCTAGAGGATACTCCGGCCTTAGGTGCCATTTGATGGTAATGGAAAAACAAAAAGCTTATGCTTTTACCACACCAAACTTAAAATTTTGCTCGCCCTCGAGCAAGAAAGAAAAGAAAAGTAGAAGAAGAAGAAGAGAATAGGGAAGAGAGGGAGAAGATTGGGTTCGGCTATGGGGGAGAATGAGGGTTTGTGATGTGTGAAAATGAAGAAGAGTGGAAGGGTATTTATAGGGAGAGGGGAGGGTGGGTGTTCGGCCATTTTGGGTGGGAATGGGTGGGAAATTGAATTTGAATTTTATGGAGGTAGGTGGGGTTTATGGGGAAGAGTGGGTTGATGTGAATGGTGAATGGGGTAATTGGAAAGAGGAATTGAGGTGATTGGTGAAGGTTTTTGGAAAGTGTGATATGGGGAAGAGTGAAATAGGATTTGGATTAGGAGAGTGTGACTAGGATTAAAAGAAAAGGTGGGAATATGGTAGGTGGGGATCCTGTGGGGTCCACAGATCCTGAGGTGGGGATCCTGTGGGGTCCACAGATCCTGAGGTGAAAAGAAATACCATTCCTTCACCATATAGGCATGTAAATTGCCTTCGTGCATTATTCTGGCGTTCAAACGCCCATTGGTGCACGTTCTGGGCGTTCAACGCCCATGTAATGCATGTTTCTGGCGTTGAACGCCAGCTTCATGCTTGTTACTGGCGTTCAGCGCCAGTTTGTCCTCACTGTGCACATTCCTGGCGTTTAACGCCAGGTTGTTGCTTGTTTCTAGCGTTCAGCGCCAGAATGGTGCTCTGTTCTGGCGTTGAACGCCAGCCAGATGCATCTTACTGGCGTTGAACGCCAGTCTGCGCTACCTCCAGGGTGAAAATTTTTTTCTTCTATTTTTGACTCTGTTTTTAATTTTTTTGATTTTTTTCGTGACTCCTCATGATCATGTACCTAATTAAACACAAAAATAACAAAGAAACAAAATAAAATAAAATTAGATAAATAAAATTGGGTTGCCTCCCAACAAGCGCTTCTTTAATGTCAATAGCTTGACAGTGGCTCTCATGGAGCCACAAGGTGATCAGGTCAATGTTAGTGTGGTCCCAACACCAAACTTAGAGTTTGGATATGGGGTCTGAACACCAAACTTAGAGTTTGATTGTGGCCTCACAACACCAAACTTAGAGTTTGATTGTGTGGGCTCTTCTTGACTCTGAACTGAGAGAAGTTCTTCATGCTTACTCTCTTCTGTCACAGAGGGATGGCCATGTGCCTTAAACACAAGGTAGTCCCCATTTAATTGAAGGACTAACTCACCTCTGTTGACATCTATCACAGCTCCTGCTGTGGCTAGGAAAGGTCTTCCTAGGATGATGCATTCATCATCTTCCTTCCTAGTGTCTAGGATTATGAAATCAGCAGGGATGTAAAGGCCTTCAACCTTTACTAGCACGTCCTCTACTATCCCATAAGTTTGTCTCACTGACTTGTCTGCCAATTGTAATGAGAACAAGGCAGGTTGTACCTTAATGATCCCCAGCTTCTCCATTACAGAGAGTGGCATAAGGTTTATCCCTGACCCCAGATCACATAGAGCTTTTTCAAAGCTCATGGTGCCTATGGTACAAGGTATTAGGAACTTGCCAGGATCTTGTTTCTTTTGAGGTAGAGTTTTCTGAATCCAAGTATCTAGTTCACTAATGAGCAAGGGAGGTTCACTTCCCCAAGTCTCATTACCAAACAACTTGGCATTCAGCTTCATGATAGCTCCTAAGTATTGAGCAACTTGCTCTCCAGTCACATCTTCGTCCTCTTCAGAGGAAGAATAGTCTTCAGAGCTCATGAATGGCAGAAGGAGATTTAATGGAATCTCTATGGTCTCTAGATGAGCTTCAGATTCCTTTGGATCCTTAATAGGAAACTCCTTCTTGCTTGAGGGACGTCCCAGGAGGTCTTCCTCACTAGGATTTTCGTCCTCCTCCTCCCTTGTGCATTCGGCCTCTTTGATCACATCAATGGCCTTGCACTCTCCTTTTGGATTCTCTTCTGTATTGCTTGGGAGAATACTGGGAGGATTTTCAATAACTTTCTTACTCAGCTGGCCCACTTGTGCCTCCAAATTTCTGATGGAGGATCTTGTTTCATTCATGAAACTGAAAGTGGCTTTTGACAGATCAGAGACTATATTGGCTAAATTAGAATTATTTTGTTCAAAGTTCTCTGTCTGTTGCTGAGAAGATGATGGATATGGCTTGCTATTGCCCAGCCTATTGCGTCCACCATTGTTAAAGCCTTGTTGAGGCTTTTGTTGATCCTTCCAGGAGAAATTTGGATGATTTCTCCATGATGGGTTATAGGTGTTTCCATATGGTTCACCCATGTAATTAACCTCTGCCATGGCAGGGTTCTCAGGATCATAAGCTTCTTCAGAAGCTGCCTCTCTAGTACTGTTGGATGCATGTTGCAATCCATTCAGATTTTGAGAGATTATGTTGACCTGTTGAGTCAACATTTTGTTCTGAGCCAATATGGCATTCAGAGCATCAATTTCAAGAACTCCTTTCTTCTGAGGTACCCCATTATTCACGGAATTCCTCTCAGATGTGTACATGAACTGGTTGTTTGCAACCATGTCAATGAGTTCTTGAGCCTCTTCAGGTGTTTTCTTCAGGTGAATAGATCCACCTGCAGAATGGTCCAATGACATTTTCGAAAATTCAGAGAGACCATAATAGAATATATCTAATAGGGTCCATTCTGAAAACATGTCAGATGGACATCTTTTGGTCAGCTGCTTGTATCTTTCCCAAGCTTCATAGAGGGATTCACCATCTTTTTGTTTGAAGGTTTGAACATCCACTCTCAGCTTGCTCAGCTTTTGAGGAGGAAAGAATTTATCTAAGAAGGCAGTAACCAGCTTATCCCAGGAGTCCAGGCTATCCTTAGGTTGTGAATCCAACCATATTCTAGCTCTGTCTCTTACAGCAAAAGGGAAAAGCATGAGTCTGTAGACTTCAGGATCAACTCCATTCGTCTTTACAGTCTCACAGATCTGCAAGAACTCAGTTAAAAACTGATAAGGATCTTCAGATGGAAGTCCATAAAACTTGCAGTTTTGTTGCATTAAAGCAACTAGTTGAGGCTTAAGCTCAAAGTTATTGGCTCCAATGGCAGGAATGGAGATGCTTCTTCCATCAAACTTGGACGTTGGCTTTGTGAAGTCACCAAGCATTCTCCTTGCATTATTATTATTATTTTCGGCTGCCATGTCCTTCTCTTGTTCGAAAATTTCTGAAAGGTTGTTTCTGGATTGTTGTAATTTAGCTTCTCTTAATTTTCTCTTCAGAGTCCTTTCAGGTTCTGGATCAACTTCAACAAGAGTGCCCTTTTCCCTGTTCCTGCTCATATGAAGGAGAAGAGAACAAGAAAAGAAAGAGGAATCCTCTATGTCACAGTATAGAGATTCCTTTATGTTAGTAGAAGAAGAAAGGGGTAGAAGAAAGAAGAAGGATGGATTCGGATTTTTGGATGAAGAGAGGTGAAGAGAAGTGTTAGTAATTAATTAATTAAATAGAAGAAGAGAAGAGAAGAGAAATTTTCGAAAATAATTTTGAAAAGGGGTTAGTAATTTTCGAAAATTAAAGATAAAATATAATTGAATTTAAAACTTGAAACAATTAGTTAATTAAAAAGAATTTTTGAAAAAGAGATGAGATATTTTCGAAAATTAGAAAGGGAAAAGAAGTTAAGTGGTTTTGAAAAAAGATAAGAAACAAATAAAAAGTTAGTTAGTTGATTGAAAAAGATTTTGAAATCAAATTTTTAAAGAGATAAGAAGATAAGAAGTTAGATAAGATATTTTGAAATCAAATTTTGAAAAAGATAAAATTTTTTGAAAAAGATAAGATAAAAGATAAAAAGATTTTAATTTTAAAAATTTGAAATTATTTACTTCACTAACAAGAAACTACAAGATAGGATTCTAGAACTTAAAGATTGAACCTTTCTTAACAAGAAAGTAACAAACTTCAAATTTTTGAACCAATCACATTAATTATTAGTGAATTTTCGAAAATATCAAATAAAGATAAGAAAAAGATTTTGAAAATATTTTTGAAAAAGATTTTTGAAATTTTCGAAAATGATAAAAAAATGAAAAAGATATGATTTTTGAAAGAGATTTTAAAAAGATAAGATTTTTAAAATTGAAATTTTGACTTGACTTGTAAGAAACAACTAATTTTAAAATTTTTTTGACCACGTCAAACCAAAATTTCGAAATTTTGGAGGGAAATAAGGAAAAGATATTTTTTTGATTTTTGAATTTTTAAAGAAAAACACAAAAATTGACCCAAAACATGAAAATTTTGGATCAAGACACAAGATGCATGCAAGAATGCTATGAATGTCAAGATGAACACCAAGAACACTTTGAAGATCATGATGAACATCAAGAACATAATTTTGAAAAATTTTTTGATGCAAAGAAAACATGCAAGACACCAAACTTAGAAATCTTTAATGCATGGAAAATATGAATGCAAAGATGCACATGAAAAACAACAAACAACACAAAACAAGAAATCATCAAGATCAAACAAGAAGACTTGTCAAGAACAACTTGAAGATCATGAAGAACACTATGAATGCATGGGATTTTCGAAAAATGCAAGAAAAATTTTAAAAGCATGCAATTGACACCAAACTTAAAAATTAACACAAGATTCAAAACAAGAAAAACAAAATATTTTTGATTTTTATGATTTTATGATTTTTTTTGTATTTTTATTTTAATTTTTTCGAAAGTAAAGTTGCAAAAACGAAAAAGAAAGGAAAAATTTTTGAAAAAGACTTTTGAAAAGAAAATTACCTAATCTGAGCAACAAGATGAACCGTCAGTTGTCCATACTCGAACAATCCCGGCAACGGCGCCAAAAACTTGGTGGACGAAATTGTGACAAAAGAATTTCAGGCACTGTTAGAGAAGCTCACAACTCCGTTCAACTAACCAGCAAGTGTACTGGGTCGTCCAAGTAATAAACCTTACGTGAGTAAGGGTCGATCCCACAGAGATTGTTGGTATGAAGCAAGCTATGGTCACCTTGTAAATCTCAGTTAGGCAGATTAAATTGGTTTATGGGTTTCGAAAATAGAAATAAGAAAATAGATTATAAAAAGGATAGAAGACTTATGCAGATTCATTGGTGGGAATTTCAGATAAGCGAATGGAGATACTGTATGGCTCAAGGACGCCTGCTCTCCTACTGCTTCAACCCAATCCTTCTTACTCCTTTCCATGGCAAGCTGTGTATAGGGGTTCACCATCAGCGGTGGCTACTTTCAATCCTCTCGGGAAAATGATCCTATGCGGCTGTCACTCGCACGGCTAATCGTCTGGAGGCATCACCCATGGTTGATGGCTACATCCCATCCTCGCAGTGAAAACTATGCTCACGCGCTCTGTCACAGCACGGCTAATCACTGGTTGGTTCCCGCGCCTACTGGAATAGAATCCCTTGATCCTTTTGCGTCTGTCACTAACGCCCAGCACTTGCAAGTTTGAAGCACGTCACAGTCATTCATTACCGGAATCCTACTCGGAATACCACAGACAAGGTTAGACTTTCCGGATTCCCAGGATCCTACTCGGAATACCACAGACAAGGTGAGACTTTCCGGATCCTCATAAATGCCGCCATCTATCTAGCTTATACCACGAAGATTCTGTTGGGGAATCTAAGAGATACACATTCAAGCTCTTGTTGCATGTAGAACGGAAGTGGTTGTCAATCACGTGCGTTCATAAGTGAGAATGATAATGATCGTCACTTTCATCATTACACTCATCATGTTCTTGGGTGCGAATGAATATCTTGGAATAAGAATAAGAGAGATTTGAATAAAAGAAAATAGAATTGCATTAATACTTGAGGTACAGCAGAGCTCCACACCCTTAATCTATGGTGTGCAGAAACTCCACCGTTGAAAATACATAAGTAAAAGGTTCAGGCATGGCCGAATGGCCAGCCCCCAAAACGTGATCCCAGGATTCAAAATACAATCCAGGATGATAATATGATAGTAAAAAGTTCTATTTATAATAAACTAGCTCCTAGGGTTTACATGAGTAAGTAATTGATGCATAAATCCACTTCCGGGGCCCACTTGGTGTATGTTTGGGCTAAGCTTGATCAATCCACGAGCTGAGGCTTCTCTTGGAGTTGAACTCCGAGTTATGACGTGTTTTGGGCGTTCAACTCCGGATCATGACGTTTTTCTGGCGTTTAACTCCAGACAGCAGCATGAACTTGGCGTTCAACGCCAAGTTACGTCGTCATTCTTCGAATAAAGTATGGACTATTATATATTGTTGGAAAGCCCTGGATGTCTACTTTCCAACGCCGTTGAGAGCGCGCCAATTGGAGTTATGTAGCTCCAGAAAATCCATTTCGAGTGCAGGGAGGTCAGATTCCAACAGCATCAGCAGTCCTTTTGTCAGCCTTCTTCAGAGTTTTGCTCAAGTCCCTCAATTTCAGCCAGAATTTACCTGAAATCACAGAAAAACACACAAACTCATAGTAAAGTCCAGAAATGTGAATTTAACATAAAAACTAATGAAAACATCCCTAAAAGTAGCTTAAACTTACTAAAAACTACCTAAAAACAATGCCAAAAAGCGTATAAATTATCCGCTCATCAATATGATTTGAAAAAGATTTGATTTTGAAAAGATTTTGAAAACTTGAAAAAAATTTGCATTGAAAACAAAATCTTCCGTCTTGTGCCATCCTGGCGTTAAACGCCCAGAATGGTGCACATTCTAGCGTTTAACGCCCAAAACTCTACCCTTTTGGGCGTTAAACGCCCAACCAGGCACCCTGGCTGGCGTTTAACGCCAGTCTGTTCTTCTTCACTGGGCGTTTTGAACGCCCAGCTTTTTCTGTATAATTCCTCTGCTGTATGTTCTGAATCTTCAATTCTCTGTATTATTGACTTGAAAAGACACAAATTAAAAATATTTTTGGATTTTTAATAGTGAGGAATAATCAAAATGCAACTAAAATCAAATAATAATGCATGCAAGACACCAAACTTAGCAATTTGTATACTACTCACACTAATGAGAAATGCATATGAGACACATAAACACTCAAGTCAAGAGGAATTAAAGATCAGAGTGATGAAATCATCAAGAACATCTTGAAGATCACTAAGACACATGAATGAATGCAAGAAAAACAGAAACATGCAATTGACACCAAACTTAAAATGAGACTCTAGACTCAAACAAGAAATTTTTGGATTTTATGATTTTCCAAATTTTTTTTTGGATTTTTCGAAAATTAAGTGGAAAAAGAAAATAAAGGTATCAAAATTCTTAATGAGAATTCCAGGAATCATGCAATGTTTAGTCTAAGACTCCGGTCCAGGAATTAGACATGGCTTCACAGCCAGCCAAGCTTTCAAAGAAAGCTTCGGTCCAAAACACTAGACATGGCCAAAGGCCAGCCAAGCCTTAGCAGATCACTGCTCCAATAGCAAGATTGATAGAAATCAACAAGCTCTTGTGATGATAAGTTGAAACCTCGGTCCAATGAAATTAGACATGGCTTCACAGCCAGCCAGATTTCAACAGATCATCATGAAACTCTAGAATTCATTCTTAAGAACTCTGAAGAAAAAATACCTAATCTAAGCAACAAGATGAACCGTCAGTTGTCCATACTCGAACAATCCCCGGCAACGGCACCAAAAACTTGGTGCACGAAATTGTGATCAATACTTTTCACAACACAAATAATCCCCGGTAATGAATCCAACAACTTGGTGTTCAATACCATGGCATAAACACAACTTCGCACAACTAACCAACAAGTGTACTGGGTCGTCCAAGTAATAAACCTTACGCGAGTAAGGGTCGATCCCACAGAGATTGTTGGTATGAAGCAAGCTATGGTCACCTTGTAAATCTTAGTCAGGCAGACTCAAATGGATATGAATGATGATATACGAATAAAACATAAAGATAAAGATAGAGATACTTATGTAATTCATTGGTAGGAATTTTAGATAAGCGTATGAAGATGCTTGTCCCTTCAGTCTCTCTGCTTTCCTACTGTCTTCTTCCAATCCTTCTTTCCCCTTTCCATGGCAAGCTTATGCAAGGGTTTCACCGTTGTCAGTGGCTACCTCCCATCCTCTCAGTGGAAATGTTCAACGCACCCTGTCACGGCACGGCTATCCATCTGTCGGTTCTGAATCAGGCCGGAATAGAATCCAGTGATTCTTTTGCGTCTGTCACTAACGCCCCGCCTTCAGGAGTTTGAAGCTCGTCACAGTCATTCAATCATTGAATCCTACTCAGAATACCACAGACAAGGTTAGACCTTCCGGATTCTCTTGAATGCCGCCATCAGTTCTAGCCTATACCACGAAGAATCTGATCTCACGGAATGGCTGGCTCGGTTGTCAGGCGAGCACTCGGTTGTCAGGCGATCAACCATGCATCGTGTATCAGGAATCCAAGAGATATTCACCCAATCTAAGGTAGAACGGAGGTGGTTGTCAGGCACACGTTCATAGGTGAGAATGATGATGAGTGTCACGGATCATCACATTCATCAAGTTGAAGAACAAGTGATATCTTGGAACAAGAACAAGCGGAATTGAATAGAAGAACAATAGTAATTGCATTAATACTCGAGGTACAGCAGAGCTCCACACCTTAATCTATGGTGTGTAGAAACTCCACCGTTGAAAATACATAAGAACAAGGTCTAGGCATGGCCGAATGGCCAGCCTCCCAAAGAGGGTTCAATCATAAAAACATGATCAAAAGCTTCAAATACAATAGTAAAAGGTCCTATATAAAGAGAACTAGTAGCCTAGGGTGTACAGAGATGAGTAAATGACATAAAAATCCACTTCCGGGCCCACTTGGTGTGTGCTTGGGCTAAGCATTGAAGCATTTTCGTGTAGACACTCTTCTTGGAGTTAAACGCCAGCTTTTATGCCAGTTTGGGCGTTTAACTCCCATTCTTGTGCCAGTTCCGGCGTTTAACGCTGGGAATTCTGAGGGTGACTTTGAACGCCGGTTTGGGCCATCAAATCTTGGGCAAAGTATGGACTATCATATATTGCTGGAAAGCCCAGGATGTCTACTTTCCAACGCCATTGAGAGCGCGCCAATTGGGCTTCTGTAGCTCCAAAAAATCCGCTTCGAGTGCAGGGAGGTCAGAATCCAACAGCATCTGTAGTCCTTTTTAGTCTCTGAATCAGATTTTTGCTCAGGTCCCTCAATTTCAGCCAGAAAATACCTGAAATCACAGAAAAACACACAAACTCATAGTAAAGTCCAGAAAAGTGAATTTTAACTAAAAACTAATAAAAATATACTAAAAACTAACTAGATCATACTAAAAACATACTAAAAACAATGCCAAAAAGCGTACAAATTATCCGCTCATCACATATCAATGCAAAAGGAATATCAATATTATAAAAATTAGCATTGACTTATGAATAATAATACCCAATTAGAATAAAATAAGTCATGAAGCACCAGAATAATTCAAGAAAAGATGCAATAGTTGAAAAAGAGAATTTTAACACCAATGGAAAAGAAAAAGAAAGTAAGAAAGGAGGAAGAAAGAAATAAGAAGGGAAAGAAAAGATTTAGATTTGGAGAAGAAAAGATAAGATATCTTGGCTGGTCTGGATAAGCTGTGCGGCGCAGGCGACGCGAACGCATGGGGCACGCAGTCGCATGGATAGCGCTTCGATGAAGTGACGCGAACGCGTAGGTCACGCATTTGCGTGAAGTGATTCGTGCCTTCAGTGCGAGTGCAGCCTCGCAGCCGCACAACTCTCTAGTGAAAAGCTCATTTTGCCAAAACTTTGGGTCACGCGATCGCGTGGTGGACGCGATCGCGTGGATGACCTTGTTTAAAAAACGACGCGGACGCGTAGGGCACGCGTTCGCGTGTTAGGGCTTGTACTGCTAGCACGAGTCCAGCCCAATTCCAGCTAAACTTTCGGCCATATACCTTTATACGTCGATTTACAGGGCACGCGTTCGCGTGGGCGACGCGGACGCGTGGGAGGCATTTTTCCCACATGACGCGGATGCGTCAACGACGCGGTCGCGTGGATCAATTTGTGCCAAAGGCACGCCTCCAGCCACGCTCTCGCGTGACTCTCTGTTTAATTTTGTTTTCTTCCCAACGCACTTGTGACGCAGACGCGTCGGCGACGCTGTCGCGTCGCGTGCGATTTTTTTTATTTTTTTATTTTTTATTTTTTTAATGCAGTATGCAGAATACAATGCTAATATGAATGTTATGCATGATTCCAGGTCTAATCAAAACTCAAAAATAAACAAAACATACTAGAATTAAAACTGAAAAAGGGACGATCATACCATGGTGGGTTGTCTCCCACTAGCACTTTTAGTTAAAGTCCTTAAGTTGGACATTTGGTGAGCTCCCTGTTATGATGGCTTGTGCTTGTATTCATCCAAAAATCTCTACCAATGTTTGGAATTTCAGTAGCATCCGGGATCCCAAACTAGGCACAGAAATCCTTCAAGAAAGTTAAAGCAAGTGACAAGGCCCCAAGAGTGTTGATTGCCAGAATGAATTCCGGGGTCCCAAACCTTGCTTTTGCACCCGTCTTCTTGTTGATCATTATGATTCCATCCGGGTAGCAAGCAATCTGAATTCTCACTAAAGCGGCCAAACAACTTGCTAGACCTATTCAGTTAAGCTCTACACTAACATTTGCGTTTAAACTTAAAGCTTCCAACCATAATGAACCTTGTAGGACAATTCTTACCACTGACCATCTTCCTCTTACTCTTAATCCACAAAGAGCTCTAAGTTGACCATCCGTCTCTAGTAGCCCATATTCAAGTGGAATTAGAAAGCTAAGGGATATGAATTTTACCCACTTGAATGTTGTGAAGGATGATGGCAACTTAGGGGGAGGGGTTTCTAATGAACTTGCAAGCTCCACTCCTTTGTGTTCTTCTTTGACAACTACCACCTCTTTGCAAGCTTCTTCAATATCAACCTCCTCCTCTTGGTATCTTCCTTCCAATTCAATCTCTTTTTCATTGCTCACCAAGGGCATGGGAGGTTGTGCCTCTTCTTCTTTAATCTCCATGTCAAGTCCAATGGGAGATGATTCAAATGTATATAAGAATTCATTAATGATTGAATCCATCTCCTGACCGTCCCCTTCAAAGTCTTCAGCCATGATATGCCTTGGAGGTTGTACACCCTCTTCAACATCAAATTCAAACTCCTTAGAAGGGGGCTCTGTGACTTGAGTTTCCCATGGAGGTTCCGCATCTCCTAAGTCTTCAACCACTTTTTCCTCTTCAATGGCAGGCGTAGCTTCTTCCAATTGTTCCAATACAAAATCGTGCTGCTCACTGTCCACCGGAGTTTCTAACTTCTCCTTCATGCCACGTTCTTCAGTAGATTCTCCACACAAAGCCATGGGGGTTCCTTTAATGTCCGAACATCGGGAAGGTAATCGATTTATCGCTTGATCCAGTTGGCGAAGGGTTGCATGAAATTTTTCCACTGTTTCCTTGAGACGATCCCTTGATTCTTGTTGCGCTCAGCTATCATAAGTAGGATCATAGTGCTCTTGGATTGATGGATATGGAGATGGTGAATATTGAGGTGGTGGTTCTTGGGAGTAATTATGTTGGAATTGGGGTGGTTTTATATATGGTTCATATGGCTCATAAGGTGGTTGGTATGGTGGTTGAGGCTTAGGATTATATGAGGTTATTTGGTAGTAAGGGGCTTGTGAGTATGGTGGTCCAGAGTTGTGTTGAGGAGGGGGTTCATAGGCATATGGTGGTGGTTGTTAATAATCAAAAGAGTGCTCACCATAGCCATTTCCTTGATATGCATCACAAAATGGTTGTTGATAGTCCATTAGAGGTGGTTGTTGCCATAAGGGTTGATCAAATCCTTGTGGCTCCTCCCGTCTTTGATTGCTCCAACCTTGATGCATGTTCTCATTGTAATCTCCTCTTCTTGTAACATAATTGTAACCAGACTCGTAGCCAAAGGGGTGAGAGTTCATAGTAGTAGGGGAAAATAGAAACAAAAACTAACAAAAAGAAAATATTTTGAAAAAGATATGATTTTTGAAAATTGAAAAAGGATAAGATAAGATTTTGAAAAAGATAGAATAAGATTTTGAAAAAGATATGATTTTTCTCTTTTTTTTGAAAAAAATTTGAATTTTGAAAAATAAGATAAGATAAGATAAAAATTTTAAAATAAAAATCTGAAATTTTTTTTTGAAAAATATTTACAATAACCAATAATAAGGCACACGTTTGCAATTCTCCAGCAACGGTGCCATTTTGACAAACAGATTTCCTGTCGGTAAAGAAATATAAAAATGTAATCGCTTTGTAAGTATAGTTTCTAAACCAACAGAAAATCCTTTCGTACAAATGTTTGGTTGTCACAAGTAACAAACCCAATAAAATTTATAAACGGAAGTATTCAAACCTCGGGTCGTCTTCTCAAAGAATTGCAGGGAGGTGTGTTTTATTATTGGTTATGGAAAACAGTGTTTTGGGTTTTGAAAAGGGTTTTGAGCAAGAGAAATGGGTTGTAGAAATTAATAAATTAATAACGAAGAAATCTCTTGGCAAGGTATGAAAACTGGAAGTCCTATCCTAGTTATCCTTATCAATGGTGATGAGAATTATACTTTCGCTCCCACTAAGTCAACCTCTAACTATGAAGGTCAGTTAAGTGGACAAATTAATTTAACACCTAAAGTCCTAGTCAACTCCTTAAGGAAAGACTAGAGTTATAGGAATCTAAATTAATCAGCAAAGATAATAACTATCAATCACGATGAGTTTGACAACTCAAGAGTTACCAATTAATCAACCAAAGCCAAAAGGAGAAAATCTAAATTATTTACAATAAATAGAAGAAAGCAATCATGAGTCTGAAATACCTCAAATTATATTTAAATAAAGATGTCAATTCTAACATGGGCGAGTTCATAAATTAGATTGAAAAGATAAATTAAAAGAACATTGAACCTGTAATTGAAGAAGATAGAAATATTCCTAAGTCCTTTAAGAGGAGTGCTAATCCTAATCCTAAGAGAGAGGAGAGAACCTCTCTCTCTAAAAACTACATCTAAATCCTAAAACTATGTATGAATGTTTGTTCTCTCAAGTATATGATGAATAGATGCATTTTCTCACTTTATAGTCTCTAATTTGTGTTTTCTGGGCTGAAAACTGGGTCAAAAACAGCCCAAAAATCACTGCTGGTTCGTATAGGTTGCGGGAAAGTGACGCGGAGGCGTCGTCCACGCGTTTTCGTGGATTGAAGTTCGCAGATGCGACGCGGGCGCGTCAACCATGCGTTCGTGTTGTCTACCTTAGAGGCAGCTATGGAAAATTATATATCGTTGCGAAGCCCCGGATGTTATCTTTCTAACGCAACTGGAATTGCGTCATTTGGACCTCTGTAGCTCAAGTTATGGTCGATTTAATACCAAGAGGTTAGACTGGGCAGCTTTAGCAGTTCCTTCAGTTCCTTGTATTCCTTCCAATTTTGCATGCTTCCTCTCTAAGCCATTCCTGTGCTGTAATCTCTGAAACCACTTAACACACATATCAAGGTATCGAATGGTAATAAGAGAGGATTAAACATAGCAAAATTAAGACCAAAGAAGCATGTTTTCAATCATAGCACAGAATCAGGAAGAAAAATGTAAAACATGCAAATCATATGAATAAGTGGGTAAAGAGTTGATAAAAACCATTCAATTGAGCACAAGATAAACCATAAAATAGTCATTTATCATGCATACGTACAGCCTTGTGCGCATGCACACTGCCTTGTTTTTCAAAGAAAACTTCATTTTTAACTATTTTACCTTCCCGACAAGATTGCAACCTTCTGTAACACTTACCTAAGACCTTTTTACCAGTTTTAGGGTATTTAATCAAGAGTGAGAATAGTAAAAGAATAAAAGGGATAATTGTGGTTATGAGTTTAGAGGGCGATGACTTAAGCTTGGTAAATTCTGTGGATGAAATAAGAAGAGGATTAATGATGAGATTGTTAGTGAGAATGATGATGATCATGAGACTGATAAAGGGAATGATGATGACCATGAAATTGTTGATGAGAATGATAACGATTAAGAGATTGATATTAAATATGAACCTGATTGTGATACACCTGCCTGGGTAGATGCAGTGGCATAATCTACTTGCTCCAGGACATGGTGAGATACACCTGCCTGGGTAGATGTAGTGGCATTGATTCTACTCTTTTCGGGACATGGTGAGATATACATGCCTGGGTAAATGTAGTGGAGTGATTTCGCTTGCTCCGGGTTTGGTCTGAGGTCCTGGGGTAGATACAGTGGTTAGCCCCCACTGGCTCCCATTCGAGGTTGATTTGATATTTGTGAAATTATCTGAGTTTCGGATTTCCTTGAGTAGATTTAATGGGTCGGCTCCACTTGCTCCAAGTGGAGATCCGGAATTCTGTTGACCCTGCATCGTAAGATGTGGCTGGACACTTAGACCTTTCCGGATGAGCTCTCTCCCATGGATATTTTATTTTGATTGAGTATGATTTTGAGCTTGGGGATGCTCGCTCGCAGGGACTGTCCAATGGTTAGCTACTAGGACATGTCGGGTTGGCTATGTAACCGACAGATGATATCATCAACCATAGGACAGGCATTCATCATTTGCATATGTTTGACTTATTTGGGTTTGCCTATTTGTTTTGGATTGCTAAATTGTACATATATGCTATGCTACCTAATTAAATGCTACTTGCTTTACTTATACTATAATTGTGTATTACTTGTCTGCATTGCTTGTGTATGCACAACTGAGAGGTCTCTCATGCTAGTGTCAGTTGACGCTGAGGGCTCTTCTTGTTGAAATGGAGTAATGATGTGATTAATTTAAAATGATGATTTTTGAATGAGGTAATTTGAGTTTCTTGGGTAGACTCAGTGAAGTGATTTCACTGCTCCAGGTAGAAAATGAGTGAGCTCCCTGGGTAGACGCAGTGAAGTGATTTCACTTGCTCCAGGTGAGGATATGAATTATTGATATAGAATTGTTGAGACATAATCGATGGTGACGGTTTTGTTTATGACTTTGATTCTGATTTGTTGGAGAGTTAGAGAGTTGAGAAGCATGAGAAAGAGGAATTAGATTTAGCATTCCCTTATGACAGTTGCCTATTTATGGATTAGCGAGAACATAGGATGAATATTTGGTGAAAGGAAGTTTAGGATTCTTAGCAAGTTTTTATTACAATGCATTGTATTTATTTGGAACTTTTACCGTACTGGGAACCCATGGGTCGGGGGTTCTCATTCCGTATATATCTCTTGTTTTTCAGATACAAGTCCAGGTGCTCAGAAGTGAGCTGTGGTTCATCTGAGAGATGGCGAAGATCTATATATTCTCTACTTTATATTTTGCTTAGAATCTCTCCACCTTTATTTTGAAATGTCTATATTATGTATTGAACTCTTTTGAACTTGCCTATAGAGGTTTTTATGTTTCTTTTGGGAGAGATTAGGGGATACTCCTATCAACTACTGTTATACTGTACCTTAGCCGACCTAAACTTCGCGGGTCGCGACTAGTGGCTATTTACTTATGTTATATATCCATATACTGTCCTTCTCCTATTCTTCTTAATACCTTTATCTGTATATCGCTTTTGGCTTCACACTTTCTCTTTTAGTTATCGATGCGTGAGTGATACGACTTCGCGATTTTATTTTTACTCTTTTCAGACTTCTCGATTAATACTCCTTTCGATTATACTTATAAACTATTTACTAAAAATCCACCTTGAGAGTCGTACCATTTTATTATCATTGACTAATGACTCGAGTATAGGAATTTGAATATTAGGGTGTTACAGTGCCTTGTGAGATTGAGATTGTAGATCTTAGATATTAAAAAGATATTATCTATCTTAATGTGATAATATAAAATTCTTTTGAACTTTGTTGCTTCTAAACTATAAGCGGAAATCAATATTAAAACATGAGATTTTATTAGCATAATCACTAACATATAAAGACTATTGCGGTGAATTTTTGAGCAGGTTAGGACTTCATTATTAGAAGATTGGTAGTTTGAAATGCCTGTGATCTTATAACAAATTTGTTTCTACTTTTATTATTAGTATTATTGAGTATTTAGATGTTACAACTTTTTCACAGATGCAATTTTTTGTTTTCTGTTATGATACATGATATTATTGCTAAACCTTTTATCTTTAGCCATTAGAATAGGTTGTTGCCTATGAATTATTATTGTCGCTGTTGTTACTTTTCAAGTCATCACTGCGTGTTGATCGATATTATTATTGTTCGTAAACAGTGAATTCTTGCATATTGATATAGTTAGGATTCAATTTTCTATTCAATACTGATTCGATAATGTTTTTTCAGATTTTCTAGTACCTTTCTCTTTTTATCTCATTGTTATTATCATTTGTCTCTTACATAACATGCTTTTTCAATTCAGTACACCCTGCATGATATTTCATGTACCTTTGATATTAAAATCACCTCCTGAATATTATTACATGACGACTTTACAGGTGGTGTTCTAGATTTGTTTGATTGATTTGGTTTTGTTATTAGTAGTAGTTAGTAGTGAGTAGTGGTGTTGTTTTGTGATTGGACTTTTGGGTTTCTTGATTTATATGTAGCTGTTGTTGGCTTCACTTCCGGGTTAGAAATGAGTAAGGAACTCTGTATAAAAAAACGGAACACACACAAAAACGATAACATGGTAGATGTGATTAAAAATATCCGTTATGTGTGAATAAAAATGCACACTAAAATGAACATAGAGATTCATGACTATGAGTTTGATGTTCAAGTTTATTAATTTCTACATGTATTAGTCTTTGCTACTAAGAGCATATATATATATTTGAGTTTGTCTTTAGTTCATAAGCTTTAAGTTCAGTTAACTATTTATGAAGATGAGTTTTCTTTTCGGTATTTTATCTTTACCAAAATTATGATGCCATACTAATTTTATAAAATTCTTTTTCTATGTGCTTGGATTATGTTGAAAGCTAAATTGTATTTGAAGATTTAGACAAAATAAAAAGTAACAGTTAATTTATTATAACTAATGTTAGTTAATGTTAATTACAATTACATCAAATTTTTTGTTTTATTTTCATTCTTACATGTGTGTTATTTGTAAATTAAGTCATAACTATATGATCATATAAAAATATTTCAGTGTATTTTACAATAATAATAAATTAAATGTACATGTGAATTTCACCTTTGATGATAATGAGATGATTGCTTATATTTTCTCGTCATATTTTACGTTATTTATCTATTATTTATAGTCAAAAGCTATTAAATTTTATTTTGGTGTACTTAATATTCAAGGTTATGATAATAATTATTTCGAATGGTCTTTGTCAAAGAATTTTAGAAAAGAGAAAAAGAGCATGTTAATTTTTGTGATAATTATTGTTTTTAATTTTAATAATTGTTCAATTGCCTTTTCTAAAAGGTGATATCAAATCTTCAATTTGTTATTTTTCTTTGCTTCTCTATTATTGTCTCTGTCTTGTTGCTTCAAATTTTGATTTATAATTGTTGTGGGTATTTTATTTACGTTGTATGTTTGTTGTTGTTCAATTTTCCTTGACTATGGTGCTGCTACTTCTTATCATTTTCTTTAACTTCATTTGCACCTAGTGTTCTTATTTTGATCTATAAATCTTATAAACTTTTGGCCTTGTATGTTCTTTCTCTTATTTGATTCTGAAAGATTGTGTCTTATTTGATTGTGTTCCTACTCATTCTCTTAAATCTTTGTGAACATTACTATTAACTTCAGTGACATCTCTTGTGAACTTTGTACTTTTTTTTATCTAACCTAAACTTGTTTTGACCTAATACACCATCTTTTCTTTTATTATTTTTTTATCAAATTTTCTTGATTCAGATTTCCTTGTTAGGATGCGATTGACTCTCTTTTTGGCACACTTTATTGTTTTTGTACATCACTGCTTGATTGCGATCTTAAACATCCTTCCACATTCTTGTGAACACTATCTGTGATTTTTGCTTTTTTTTTAGTTAGTTTTGTATCCTTTTGAGTATACTCGAGCTTGTTTCGGTGTCACATACAATTCTCATATATAGAAAGTGATACATCAGTTCTTTAGAACACAGCTTATCGATCCTGAAGTTCGGAAGTTGTAATTCTAAGACATGACACGAGACCAGTTGCTACCATAGATATGTACAATAAAACTAAGTAGATTATAAAGTAAGCGTGTATTTTGAGGAGATTGACGAACAAAGTGAAAAGTGCTATGCATATCTAAGTTGTCAAGGGAACGAGAGTAGGTGAATGTCAACCGCATCGATTTAACACAAACCTATTTTGTAACTTTTTCACCCCATTATACTTCTTTCTCATGTTTGGTAGAGTGTTAAAACCATATAACATTTTGCATACTGTATTAATTTTCGAAGACAATTTTTTATAAGGGGGTAGAATGTAAGACCCCGAGATTTTGAAAATTAAAATAATAAGTTATTTACAATTTATTATATTTGTTTAGGATTTTATTTTCAGAAAATTATTTTATTAAAAGTTATTAAATTGACTTGATGATACATTGAGTTTAAAAATTATTTTGGAATCATAAATTTCATCATACTTAGATATTTTCTAGTGTTTAAAATTTATGAGTTTAAGTAATTTGAAAAATAAGGAAGATTTGATTTAATTTGAATAATTAAGATTTGGAATTTGATACTTTGATTTTGTAGACTAAAAGAAAATTAATTAGGTTATCTCTAATTTTAAAATAGACTAATTATTTGAGACTAATTAATAAGTTGATAAATAAATAATAAAAAATAATGATATTGGAATATACTTGTTTTCAATTACTACTCTACCGTCTAATTTTATCAAAATTCCTATACTACCCTAATTTTTTTACCAAACCCTAATCCCAATCCCTAAATTAAACCTACCCACACTCTTTTTCTCACACGCACCCACGCATACAGAGAACAAAACAGAGAAAGAGGATCGAAAGGAGAATAGATGAGAGAAGAAGAGGAGAGTGGAAGATGGTGCTGGCAGCGGGAGGACAGCCGTTTGCATCACCGTCGTAGCTGGAAGTTGTAGGGAGGTGCAAGGAAGGATAGAGTGATTTATGTGCGAGCTTGAGACAGGGAGAGAGGTTGAGAGGCTGCAATCATCATCGTTGCCGTCACTGGAGATCATTGCCATCCTTTCTGATGTCGTTACCATCGGAAGGAAACATCATCATCGCAGCGGGAAGCGCAGAGATCAAATAAAAGGTAAAAGAGCTATAAGATAAGGGAAGGAGGGGGCAATCACAAGCGAAGGTGACGATGGAGGCTTTTTGCCATTATTGCAACCATTGCCGTTGCCGGAGCTCGCTGCTGGTGCACCTTGAAGTTACTTCAGCCCCCACTTTACTCCACCATGGCAGACCGCCTCCCCATTTTTGTCAGAGCAATTGATGCCACTGCTGAAGGAGTCAGATGCCACCATTATTTTGCTTTACCAGTGCCGCTTTACTACTGCCGAAAAACATGCTGGAGCTTTTAGACTTGCCGGCAACATTGCCTCGCCGCTGTTCAGGTCTAGTTTCTTCCCTTAGTCTGTTCCATTTTCACCATATCCCTGCCACCATTTCATTTTCCTGCCTTGCTCTTGTTTTAATTTATTTTTCTGTCTCTGTTCTATTTTGAATATTCCATAACTATATCTACATTTGTCTCTTTGTTTGATTTGAATTTATTGCATTTGTTTGGTGTTGTGGTCATTGTCACTGCCGTGAGAATTGAAGTTGTTGTCATTGCCTTGGTCCAAATTTTGCGCTATTTTGTTCCATTTTACTTCAACTTTCCTCATTTTTTTGGCACTTGGGTTTGGTCTCTTGATCCCTTAGGACCAAGTTGTGAGCAGGCTTTACATTTATAATTGTTAACTTTTTGGTCTATGCTATTCTTAGTTTTTAATTATTTTTATATAACTATTATTGAAAAGCTTTGATTTGATTAGAATAATTGATTTATTATAGTTGCATGATTATTTTTATAAAGCTCATACCTTAGAAAGTTGCATGAGACGATATATATGTTTGATGAAGATTTATATTATTTTAGAATATTAGATTTTTCTCGAATATATACTTTTGATGCGTTGAAGTATTTGTTGGTAATCACTTTCAAATTGTGAAATTTTGTTTAAAATTTTTTATGATTAAAAACGTATAATTGAAAAAGATTTCTAATGAGAAAGTATTATTTGATTTGATTTGATACCTTATATATTTAAAAGATCAAAGATTTGTTGTATTTAAAATTATATGTTTTGAATTGGTTTGTGATGCATGAGCATCATTTGATAGTTTTCTAGTTAATTATGTTAATAATGATAATGATTCCTCACTATTTCTCTTATGTTTTCATCAAGATACTTTGAGTACTTTGTTTTATATGTTTAGCAGGAGATTAGTGAAAATTTTCTTAATAACAGAGGAAAACGTAGAAAAGAGCTAAAGTCAGAGAGGAAACAGAAAATAGAGAAGCACATGAGAAGCATAAAAATGCGGATACAAGCACTAACGTGGGACGTGCCCATGCCAGCTCCCTCATTCTTCAAAGAAGTGAGACGTGGAGAAGCCACGTCCAACATTGGGCCAACCTCTAGGAGCACCAATCTAGCCAGCGTTAAGGACGTCGCATGTGGTTGAGCCAACATCCCACATTTGGCTAAAGGCTAGTGGCCTTGTCCTCTCTCCATCGAAGACATCATACTTGAGAAGCTCACATCGCAGTTCCTCTTCACCAAGCTTCCCACATCACACGTACTAGCTCCCACATCACACGTTTAGCTCCTTCCTCTCCTAAACTTGAAGGCGTCCCACGTTGGGGAGCAACATCCTATGTTGGGCTTGAATCCAGAAGCTCCAGTCTCTCTAGCACCGAAGACGTCGCACGTGCCAGCTCCCACCTCGCACGTTCAAGCCTCACATAGCCTCATTCTTCGAAGTTGTGCCACTTGAGCCAACAACGTCCCAAGTCCAACCCTTTATGCATGCATGAACGTGACACGTTGAAGGCACGCTAGCTTCCTCATCGTCAGCTAGCTCGAAGAGGTCCCATGCCAGCATCCCACGTCCCCCAACTTTCATGCACTCGAGAACGTCGCACTTGAGGCCTCCATGTCACATGTCCAAGCTCTCCCTTTCAAAGATGTGCCATGCCTCTCACGTGGCTCACACGCCAACTTGCTCCATGGCCCTGGGAGGTGCACTTCTAAGTTTAAGACTTGATTCAAGCTCACAAAGCTTAAGGAAACAATCAAGCACCAAAGATTGGGCCTCAATCACAAGGAATCACTCTTGATTTATGGAAGTTAATTAGGAAGAGATATTATTTGATTTGGTTTTAATGAAGTTTAATTATGAGGTTTTGTTTAGTTTTTGACTATTTAAGGATTCAAAAAACTCTATATCAAGCACCTAGTTACGCCGGTACACTTTTGAATCTGGAAATTGGTATTTTGCATCATGAGCAACTAATCTCCTTTGGTAAGGTTAGGTGCTTTGCTGATTCTTATGGATTAATGTTATTGCTTTTCTATTCTTGATTTATGCATTGATGTTTTCTTAAGAAACAAGTTTTCATTCTTCATTATAATATATTGCAAAATAGTTTGAATCTGAATTGAATTCTATATTCATCTTAGAAAATTTGTTTGTTAGAATTAAGATTGAAAACTTATTCTCATGATTCTCTGGGATTTGAAACTGGCTGATAAGTGACATCAAATCAACTAGGGTTAAGGCTTAAGAATTGGGTAGTTTTTGAATCAGTAGACGTACTTAATCACTTTTCTTAAATAATTGACTAAGGAATTAGTGATTAATTAGGTTAAAGAGAAATTGAATCACCAAGGAATTGGGATTTGGTTAATTAAGGTTCATCGTGAGATATATCTTTGCATAATTAAGATAGAAAGTGAAAAGCATTTATCTTGAATGTCTTAGTATCTTGGAAACCTTAATGCTTTACTTATATCACTTTTTATACTCATTCACTGCTACCTTTATTTATATTGCTATTTTAGTATTTAATTAATCACAATTTAAGTTTTTGATTGTCTGACTAGAATAAATTAATTAACCATCTTGCTTAGTCCGTTAATCCCTGTGGGAACGATAACCCACTCACCGTGGTATTAGTTGATACAATTCGGTGTACTTGCCGAGTTATGGTTTTGTAAAATTTTGCATCAAATTTTTGGCATTGTTGCTGGGGATTAATTGAGATTAACAACAAACCAGCTGATTGATTACCTAGATTAGACCCTTTTTTTCTTTTTGTTATTTACCTCACTGGGAATTTCTTTCACTTTGACGTAGAGAATTCCACTTTTTCTTCGTGTTTTTTGTGTTTATGTAGGACAATTAAGAAGAAGAGCCTCTCTAGTTTGATCCTAAAATCCCTCTGGCGATTGAGAAAGCAAGCTAGAAACAAAAGGGTAGTAGAAAAAATTGAAGAAGAGCTAGAGAGCAACATGGCAGACAATAACAACAACAATCCCAATGTCAATTCTAAAAGGAGTTTAGGGTCTTTCACTAAGGCCACTATGGGGAATTGTGGGAGCAACATAGTAGCTCCTACTATAGAGGCAAACAACTTTGTGACACAGTTAAGGAGAGAATAACAATATGGAATAATTTTGTCAATAAGTTCTTAACCAAATTCTTTCCACTACAGAGGTTGGAAAAGGCAAGACATGATATCCAGACTTTAGTGCAGAAAGATGGAGAATCCCTTTATGAAGCTTGGGAGAGGTACAAAGAGATGTTGAGAAAGTGCCCCCCAGATATGTTTGCTAATTGGGTGCAACTTCAAATTTTTTATGATGGGATCACTCCTACTTCAAGGAATTCATTGGACTACTCAGCTGGAGAATTTTCGCACATAAAGACAATTGAAGAAGCCTTATAATTAATTGAGATAGTAACCAACAATCAATATTTGTATTCTTCTAAAAGAGTCATGAATGTATTGAGTGCATTAATTTGTTTAGAGTTGGTGAATTTAGTTGTGTTATGATTAGTGTTAGTATTATATTTGTTGTGTAGACATGACGACAGATAGAAGAGGTAGGTCGAGTGGGTCACGTGGTCATTGATGCGTGAGCATCTTATACCCTTTTTCCTAGCATTTTCTAGTTGTTTTTAGTTAGATTTTATTATGTTTTATTATATTTTAGTGCAAAAATTATCTTTGGATGCAAATTTGAGATTTTTGATGTTTTTATGATTTTAGCTAAATTTCAGGTGAATTTGGCTGAGTTTTGTGCAACAACAACGAAAGGATAGTAGATGTTGTCAATCATGATCCCCTTGAATTTCAACAGACATAACTTGAGCTACAGAGATTCAATTGATGCAGTCTCAAAGGCGTTAAAAAGCCAACTTCTAGAGCTTTTCAAAGATATATAATAGTCTATACTTTTATTCTGGAATCACTGCCAAAACTGGCATTAAACACCGAGCCTGGCCTTTAGCCCTCAAGAGGGACAGAACTAGCGCTAGAAACTTCCCCCTACTGGTGCTAAACTTCCATCCGGTGCTGAATGCTAGTAGGGGACCTCAGCATACATGAATTTTGACCCCCTTTGGGGCGTTTAATGCCCATTATTTACGTTAAACGCTAGCAGCAGCTTGAATCACTCCTTTTTGTGCCTCTCAAGTGGATTAAGCACTTCTTAGCCTATTTTATTTTCTTATTGTAATTTTTAATTAAAAACAATATCTTTTTAGGTATTGCATTTATTATTAGGTTAGTATTTAAAGAATAAGATGCACCATTTCTAAGGGGATCGCATCAAGCGTCATTAGACGGCAATACTATTTTTCTATAAGTATGAGCAACTAAACCTCCTGGTTAAGGTTTGGAGCTCTGTTTATTTCTATGGATTAAGATTATTATTCTTCTATTTTAATATATGTTTGATTCAATTCTAAGGTGTTGTTTTCGTTCTTAATCTTATGAACATGGTGGAATGAGAGTATGACCCTTTTCTACTTGAGTTCTTGTGATCCTCGAGAGAGTTGTCTCGCTTGAACTACAACTTGAAAACAAATTCCTCCTAAATTGCTAATTACATAAACTAATTGGGATATGTGACATAAAATCTTGTTAGGTTTGGGTAATTAGGGTTTTTGTGGTGTTAAACTAGTTTTCTGAACTTAACACTCTAATCGGAATTGAGTGACCGTGAGAGTGCCGTTTGATGAGGATTAGAGGAGATCAAATCACTAAGAGTTTAGGGTTTAATCACTTATGGTTTGCCATAGAATGAACCATTCATTGTTAAAATAGTTTGTAGGAAAAAGATAACTCTTCCCGAGGCCCCCGCCTTTACTTGTTAATTCGGAAAAAGTAAACATCTCTGAAACCATAACCGTTTTCTCATCATTGTTTTACACCAAACCTTTACTTACTCTTCTTTACTTGCTTGTTTATCATCTTATGCATTTACAACAACACAACTCTTTTTACTGTTTGCCTGACTAAGTCCAACAAGACAACCATTGCTTGCTCAGTCTGACAATCCTCGTGGGATCGACCCTCACTCACTTGAGGTATTACTTGGATGACCCGGTGCACTTGCCGGTTAAGTTGTGCGAGTTCTAATTTCGCGCACCAAGTTTTTGGTGTCATTGCAGGGGATTGTTTGTGATTGACAACTACCGGTTGTCTTGCCTCTTTGATTAGGTAAGTTTTTCATTTTGTTCATCTACTTTCTCTTTTAATTTTCGATTTTTGCTTTTTTTTCTTTTAAAATTTTCAATTTTTTATTTATCTTTTCATTTAATTTCAAATTTTGTTTTATTTATTTATTTTCATTTAATTTCGATTTGAAGTTTGGTGTCTTTTAGTGTTTTCTCCTTTTAATTTTTTTCAAAAATTTGAAGTTATTTTCTCATTCCTATTTTCGAAAGTCTTAGTTAGTTGCTTGTTTTAATTTATTGTATTTATTTTTTTATGATACCTCACTGGGAACTCTCTACACTCTGACATAGAAATTCTCACTTTTCTTTATTTTTTGTCTGTGTGTGAGCAAAAACAGGAAGGAGTCTTGAAGGTGTATGCTGCAGATACAATTCATGCTCAGAACGAGCTTATGTTGCATCAAATAAGTCTTCTCACTCAATAATTGAGAAGCATGCAGAGTTAAGTTGCTAAGGTTCACAGTACTCCTCCAAATGCTTCTTGTGATATGAGTGGTGAATTCCCTCAAAGTGAAACTGACAACTATGACCAGTGAATACTTGAGCAGGTTAATTACATGAAAAATTTCTCCAGAAACCCATATGATACCCCTTATTCGTGGACTTTTAATCAAGGGTGGAGGAATCATTCAAGCTTTGGGTGGAGAGAGCAACCCCAGGGTCAGCAACCTAATTATGCCAGCAACTTTCAGGGAGGCTTTGGTCAAAATCTAATCAACAACTTTCCTCCACAACCTCCACAACCTCAGAGTACCCCTGACCTAGCATCCATGATTGCAGAACTTGTAAATATCCAACAAAGCTTTTTGTAGGAAATTAAAGCCTCCATTAGAAATCTAGAGATGCAAATAAGCCAGAGAAATCAGCGAATATCTGAGCAGATAAGAGAGAAATGCCAGGCTATTCAATTGAGGAGTGGAAAGACCTTGAATACTTAACATCAGAACAATGAAGCACAAGATGAAAAAGAGACACTTAAGAGTGAAATTACAGCAGCAAAGGACACCACCAAGAAAGTAAAACGCCCAGAAGGGTGCAACATGGGAGTAGAACGCCCAAGAGGGGGCAGAATGGAAGTAGAACATCCAGGGGGAGCAGAGTAGACGTTGAATGCCCAGAGAGGGGGCAATAGACTTCAATTCAAAAGATGTTCCCCCAGGCACCTTAACAACTCTTTTCCAGTCACTTTGGACACTCATCCTACATTACCCAAGGCCCCGGAGTACAAAGCCAAATTATCATACCCTCAGCGACTTCAGAAACCCCTCACTCTTCCTAGTGACACAGAGCCTGCCCCCAAGAGAAGAGTGCAAGGCTATAGTTACTGGAAAATTAGAGCAAACAGAAACACCAGAAGAGTTTGGGAGTATTAAAGTAAACCATCAGAAGTCACAAGAGGATATCGAGGGTGAGCAATTCATTTAGTTCTTGTATAATATTCCTTTTGCTGCGGTGTTGAAGGAGATGCCTTCCTATTAGGCCTTCATAAAAAGCATACTCTCTAAGAAGAAGGTCTTGAAGGAAGATGAAATTATGGTCTTGATCAAGGAGACCGAGTATAAGGAGGTGTATGTTGCTGAGGAATTAAAGAAAAAAAAGCTCAAGAAGAGATTGGAAAGACATTGCTACACGCCCCATTGGTGGAACAGGAGCCTGAAGTACCACACCCTCAGAAGCCCTAAAAGGAGACCAAGGATGAGCACCACTCATAGTCCTTGGAAGTCTCTAAGAAGCTGTAAATCAATATTCCTTTTGCTGAAGTTTTGGAGCAAAAGCCTCTCTCTACTGCACTCATGAAGAGCTTACCCCCTCTAAAGAAGGTCTTAAAGGGAGATAAAATAGAGGTTCTGACTAAGGAGTGCAGTGCACTAATTCAGAATACGCTGCCAAGGAAGATGCCAGACCCAAGGAGTTTTCAAATTTCATGTACTATTGGAAAGATCACTTTTGACAAAACCCTGTGTGATCTTGGCTTAAGTATAAATTTGATGCCTCTGTCTGTAATGAAGAAGTTGGGAATCCAAGAAGCACAAGAAATAAGGATAACCTTGCAAATGACTGACAAGTCTCTGAAACAGGCATATGGGATAATGGAGAACGTGCTAGTCAAGATTGGAGAGTTCTTCCTCCCGGCAGACTCTGTAATACTTGACATAGGAGAGGATGCAGATGACTCCATCATTCTAGGAAGACCATTCCTAGCCATAGGAAGAGCACAAAGAGATGTTGAGAGAGGCAAATTGGTGCTGAGGTTATATGAGGACTACATGATTTTCAACGTTTTTGAACCTCCACTACCCCCTGACAAAGGAGGTACTTGCATGCAGAGTACAATTCTGAAGCATCCTCCCATGGTTGGAACCAATTCAAATCCCCCTAACACCAAACTTAAGTTTGGTGGTGGGTGTGCACTATCCACCAAAGAAGAAGGTCCCAAGAGGAAGATTCCTAGGGGATGGAGAAATAAAAAGATCCCTACAGAAGGCTTCTCACTAGAGATAAGGATGGTATTCATTGCAAGCCCAATCCTATCTCATACTGTGAACAGGATCCTGTCTCCTGAACATACTGACTTGATCCATGATAGCACAGGAAAGAAGCTCACAGTGAGGGGTGAGGATCTAAGCCCATATGACTATCTTCCTCCTTGAAGGAGCTGACCGTCAATCTAGTGACGGTAAAGAAGCATTTGTTGGGAGGCAACCCAACTATAAGTATCCTTTAGTTTAATTTTGTTTTGATTTCAGTTTTCTTTTGTTTGAGTTTCCTTTAGTAAATTTTTAACTGTTATTGATATTCATAGTTTTCCTAGCTTTTCTAATGTTTCTGATAATGCACAGTACTTAAAACAGGGTCGTGCATGAAATTGTGATCATCAGTGGCGCCATCAACATGGTACGCTCAATTGCAATCTCAACTCTTTATCACAACTTCGCACAACTAACCAGCAAGTGCACTGGGTCGTCCAAGTAATAAACCTTACGCGAGTAAGGGTCGATCCCACGAAGATTGTTGGTATGAAGCAAGCTATGGTCATCTTGTAAATCTCAGTCAGGCGGATTCAAATGGTTATGGAGGATTAATGATTAAAAGATAAATAAAACATAAAATAAAGATAGAGATACTTATGTAATTCATTGGTGAGAATTTTAGATAAGCGTATGGAGGTGCTTTGTCCCTTCCGTCTCTCTGCTTTCCTACTGTCTTCATCCAATCCTTCTTACTCCTTTCCATGGCAAGCTGTATGTTGGGCATCACCGTTGTCAATGGCTACAGTCCCGTCCTCTCAGTGAAAATGTTCAACACGCTCTGTCACAGAACGGCTATTCATCTGTCGGTTCTCGATCATGTCGGAATAGAATCCAGTGATTCTTTTGCGTCTGTCACTAACGCCCCACAATCGCGAGTTTGAAGCTCGTCACAGTCATTCAATCCTTGAATCCTACTCAGAATACCACAGACAATGTTTAGACCTTCCGGATTCTCAAGAATGCTGCCATCAATTCTAGCTTATACCACGAAGATTCTGATTAAGGAATCCAAGAGATATCCACTCAATCTAAGGTAGAACGGAGGTGGTTGTCAGGCACACGTTCATAGGTGAGAATGATGATGAGTGTCACGGATCATCACATTCATCAAGTTGAGGAACAAATGATATCTTAGAATAAGAATAGGCTGAATTGAATAGAAGAACAATAGTAATTGCATTAATACTCGAGATACAGCAGAGCTCCACACCTTAATCTATGGTGTGTAGAAACTCCACCGTTGAAAATACATAAGAACAAGGTCTAGGCATGGCCGTGAGGCCAGCCCCCATGATCTAAGAACTAGACATCCAAAGATGATCCTAAGATCTAAATTGATCAAAATATTCAAAATACAATAGCAAAAGGTCCTATTTATAGAGAACTAGTAGCTTAGGGTTTACAAATATGAGTAAATGACGTAAAAATCCACCTCCGGACCCACTTGGTGTGTGCTTGGGCTGAGCATTGAAGCTTCTATGAGTAGAGACGTTTCTTGGAGTTAAACGCCAGCTTTTGTGCCAGTTTGGGCGTTAAACTCCCACTTCTGTGCCAGTTCCGGCGTTAAACGTCGGGCAGTCTTGAGCTGATTTGGAACACCGGTTTGGGCCATCAAATCTCGGGCAAAGTATGGACTATTATCTATTGCTGGAAAGCCCAGGATGTCTACTTTCCAACGCAATTGAAAGCGCGCCAATTGGGCTTTTGTAGCTCCAGAAAATCTACTTCGAGTGTAGGGAGGTCAGAATCCAACAGCATCTGCAGTCCTTTTCAGCCTCTGAATCAGATTTTTGCTCAGGTCCCTCAATTTCAGCCAGAAAATACCTGAAATCACAAAAAAACACACAAACTCATAGTAAAGCCCAGAAAAGTGAATTTTAAATAAAAACTAATAAAAATATAATAAAAACTAGCTAAAATATACTAAAAATATACTAAAAACAATGCCAAAAAGCGTATAAATTATCCGCTCATCACAGGAACAGGAGGACTCAGAAGGGAGAACAGAGAGTCCTGGAGTAGGAAGGCTCTGGCACTAAATGTCAAGCTTGGCGTGTAGCTCCAAAAATATGGCAAACATTCCTGGCGTTTAATGCCAAAAGGGACCAAGCTTTCTTTGCTTGGGGACAAGCAAACTTTTTAAGTTTGGTGTTACAGAGCGAGCTCTAGGTTTATATTATCATCAATGGCACCAAAGAGAGGTGAATCATCTTCACATAAGAGCACAACTTGAGCAGTCACTAGCAGTGAGGTGGTTGAGTTTCATTCTCCATTTCTTTCTATTTTTCAGTATTTCATTCTATTTTCTGTTTTCCTTTCTAGGCTTGCATGATCACTCTTAAGATTTTCTCGCTCTAGTAGTTTATTTTCCAAATTTGTATGGTTAGAAGATGTCTCATGTATTGCCCACTAAGCTTAAAAGAAAAATCTTTTGAAAAAGAAGTAGTAAAATGCATGAGATTTTGAGTTATATATTATGCATGTTCTAGTTACTTTGATGTGGTGGCATTATCTTTAATTCTGAATGTATGATCTGAACAGTGCATATTTGATGTTGGAGTTCAGTATATTAGTTTTTGAGGAACAGGAACTTAGAAAAGTATTATTGATTCTCTCAATTAAAGAAAAAAGATTGATTCTTGAAGAAAAAAAAATCAAAAGAAAAAGGTCCAAGACTTTGAGCATCAATGGTTAGAAGGGTTAAAATTGATCTAAAGCTCAAATGAGTGGTTTTCCCTAACAATATGCTTATGGTATGAAAGTGTCAAGTAACCCTTGAGACTGAACACTTAAAGTCGTGCTCAATTCCTGTTACAGAGTATGCCTAAGGCTCTGAGCACCACTGTCTGGGAGAAATAAGAAGAAAAATTAGAACTCAAAGAGTTTCCCAGTTAAGTACTTATGGTGTTCTTGTATCAAGTTAAGCTTGAAGACAAAACACTTAGAGTCACGACTAGGATTAAGGTGCAAAGCATTAGTGAAAAGAAAGAGCTATGTTCAAGAATCAATTAGAGCCTAAAGAAGAGAATCTATAATATCATCCGAGTTCTAGTTCTAAAGGATGTTGATATTTCTGAGCTTCAATGGGTAGTGAGATGCCAAAACTATTCAAAAATAGAGTGTCATAAGCCCCATTCAGTAACTAGAACTAAGCTTGATTGACAAACTCAAAGTCTTAAGGATTATCTCTTCTTGGTCCTATATTGTTTTTGTTGCTTGAGGACAAGCAACAGTTTAAATTTGGTGTTGTGATGTGTGAGCATCTTATACCCTTTTCCCTAGCATTTTCTAGTTGTTTTTAGTTAGATTCTATTAAGTTTTATTATATTTTAGTGCAAAAATTCTCTTTGGATGCTACTTTGAGTTATTTTGGTGTTTTTATGATTTTCGGTGAATTTCGGGTAAATTTGGCAGAGTTTTGTGCAACAACGAAGAAAGGATAGTAGATGCTGTTAACCCTGATCTCCTTGCATTCTAATGGTCATAACTTGAGCTACCAAGGTTCAATTGACTCACTATCAATGGCGTTAGAAAGCTAACTTCTAGAGCTTTCCAATGATATATAATAGTCTATATTGTTTTTGGAATCACTACCAAAAATGGCCCTAAACTCCAAGCCTGGTGTTTAGCACCCAAGAGGGACAAATCCAGCGCCAGAAACTTCCCCCTGTTGGCGCTGAATGCCCACCTGGCACTGAACGCCAGTAGGGGACCTCAGCATACACAAATTTTGACACCCTTTGGGGTGTTTAATGCCCATTATTTGCGTTAAACGCCAGCAGCAGCATGAATCACTCCTCTTTGGGCTTCTCAAGTGGATTTAGCATTTCTTAGCCTATTTTATTTTCTTATTGTAATTTTAATTACAAACAATATCTTTTTAGGTGTAGCATTTATTATTAGGTTAGTATTTAAGGAATAAGATGTACCCTCTCTGGGGGGGTTGCATCAAGTGTCATTAGACGGCAATTCTATTTTCTCTGTAAGTATGAGCAACTAAATATATTAAGATTATTATTCTTCTATTTTAATATATTTTTGATTCAATTCTAAGGTGTTATTTTCGTTCTTAATCTTATGAACCGGGTGGAACGAGAGTATGACCCTTTTCTACTTGAGTTCTTGTGATTCTCGAGAGAGTTATCTCGCTTGAACTACAACTTGAAAACAAATCCCCTTAAATTGCTAATTACATAAGCTAATTGGGATATGTGACATAAAAGTCTATTAGCTTTGGGCAATTAGAATTTTTGTGGCGTTAAACTAGTTTTCTAAACTTATCCCTCTAATAAGAATTGAGTGACCACGAGAGTGGCCTTTGATGAGGATTAAAGGGGATTAAATCACTAAGAGATTAGGGTTTAATCACTTATGATTTGTCATAGAATGAATCATTCATTGTTAAAATAGTTGGTAGGATATTTTAATCCGGAAAAAGTAAACATCTTCGAAACCTTAACCGATTTCTCATAATTGTTTTACACCAAACCTTTACTTGCGTGTTTATCATCTTATGCATTTACTGCAACATAACTCTTTTTACTATTTGCCTGACTAAGTCCAACAGGACAACCATTGCTTGCTCGGTCCGACAATCCTCGTGGGATCGACCTTCACTAGCCTGACGTATTACTTGGATGACCCAGTGCACTTGCTGGTTAAGTTATGCGAGTTATAATTTCGTGCACTAATCATGGTAGAGAGCGGGATTCCACTTAATTCCCGAAGACCGCTCAATTATCTCCCTCTACCCTGACTATCTTGTCGGCCCCTATGACGTCACAGGCAGGTCTAGTGGACCAGCAATTCGTCATGGTCCCAAACCCAAACTACGTTCCTCTTTTTGCTATGTCCCTCCCTGTATATTCAACGAGGACAGAGCCCTCATTGGGTGATTCCTTCAGTGCCCCCTAATAGGATGCCCCTCGACCACCACCCATCATCTAGCTGAGGATTTAACCCGATGGCATGCAGGCGTGAGTATATACAATTTTTTAATCTTACGTTTTGTTATTTTTAAGTTTATGTGTTTATTAATATTAGGTTTTTTCTCTACTAGGTTTATACCAAACCCCAATACTTGCACATAAGAGATCTCTGACGTCATTAAGTCGATGTACGACCACTCATGGCCAACCGACATGCAGACCGCGAATGAGACCGGAGATCGATGATTTCAGAAGTGGGCGATAAGAACCCAATAATGTTGAATTAATTAATTGTATTTGAACTATATTTTATTCTGACTAACTAATATTGGTGAATTATTTTGTGCAGTTGAAATTTATATGGAATGGGGAGCATAATCTCATGATCAGGAAGATCTACGACTACTGTGTAGCTAAACCTTTTCAGTAGATGATGAGCGACGTTTGTAAGAGGCGCAACCACCTAACATCGTGGATCCGTCAACACCTACTCCACCATCACATTAGGGGGACCATGACGATGACGACGATTACTGGAATCTGTAGGAGTTTCATTTCCTTGTTTTTCTACTTCATTGTATTCTACTTCTGTGACATTTTATGCTATTTAGACTATTTATTTTTAATAAAATAATTTATTGATTTATGCTAATTTTATATTTCTGCTAATAATTTTGTTAATAAGAGTTTCAATTTGACTACTAATTGCGGCTTAACTGTGCTAAAAAAAATATTGCCATAGAATTTACCGTCGGATAAATCCAATGGTAACTTGGTGCCTAAACACCCGAAATGGTGCCAAAGTTACCGTTGAATTAATTTGATGGTAATCATCAACTCAGTCTCGACAAATCAATTGAAAATACTGATGAAAAATTAGACTAAACAGAGTATAATTTTGGGAGTTGCCTTTTTGGAAGGGCAACTTACTTTGACGTTGTCTTGATGTGATGTACATTGAAAAAACGTGTTTCATAATATCATGCACACAATAATGGACAATGAGCGAACAAAGGACAATGATAAGGCCAGGTTATACTTGGTGGAAATTAATTTACAGGCAGCCAAATTTAAACTTAAAATGACTTGATAATGGGTGGTGGGCTAAACTAAAGGCGATGTTCGCTCTAATGAAGGAGCTAGCAGAGACAAAATATTTATAAGTGGATTAAAGGATTAAGGTTTTCCTGATGGTTACACCTCTAACTTAGGCAGGTGTGCAAATGTGTCACAGGGTAGGCTTACTGGGTTAAAGAGTCATGATTGTCACGTCTTCGTGGAGTCTTTGCTTCTTGTCGCATTCAAAGAACTTCCAACCAACATCTGGGAATCCATCACAGAAATAATTTCTTTAGGGAGTTATACGCTACGGAACGTAGCATTAATGATCTCCTAGTCATGGACAAGATAATTCCCATCATACTTTGTAAGCTAGAGAGAATATTCCCTCCATCCTTTTTTTCTGTTATGGAACACTTAGTAATCCACCTACCGTATGAAGCGATACTATGTGGGTCAGTCCAATTTCGGTGGATGTACCCATTTGAGAGGATGATTGGCCTATTCAAGCACACCATGAAGAACAAAGCTCAGATTGAGAGCAGCATCTGCAAAATATTCCTAGCTAAGGAAACATCCATATTTTGCTCATTCTATTTACAGTCTCATGTTGAATCACATAGAACAAGAGTTGCAGGGAATGATGAGAGGGGAAAATCCTCGTCAGTTGGAACAACATACCCAATCTTTTTGCTAAAAGGAGCTGCACTAGGTGCAGGCAGTGACTATTGGTTAGAGTTGAAGAAAATCGATACCGCACATCTGCATGTGTTGCTTAATTGTGACCAAATTTCACCCTATCTCTTGTGAGTTTTTAAGTCTTCATAAATACTACAATCAGTAAGATACTAGCTTCTTAATCTAATTAAAACTTCTTTATCCTATGATGAATCATATAGGTTATTCCAAGAGACAAATCTTGATACTTTATTGAACAATTTTTTACGTTGGTTCAGAGAATACGTCAGTGTGTAGCTAACTAACACAACAGATTCGGAACTAGTTACCTTAGTTAGGGGCCCAATGAATAAGGGCACTAACTACCCGATATAAAATGTTAATGGATATCAGTTTCATACCTTATAGTGGTCGATTAAAAATAGATAAGATAACACCAGAGTTTTGGTTTGTGGGGATTTAGGCGAGGGTTATTCTAATTAGTTTAGTGTATTGCACAACATAATTGAATTAGAGTATATCTGTCACACTACACGTACAAGGTGTGTGTGTTTAAATATTAATGGTATGATTCAAGTTCGCGACAAGGAACACGAAAGTACAAAGACTACGATATCACTGAAGTTAATGTAACTAAGAATTATAGGTACTACGATCCTTTTATTCTACCTCAAAATGTACGACAGGTATACTGGAAGTTAAGATTAAGCAAAGAGGAGGCATCGAGTCTGATGACAGGAGAAAGGGTCAGGAACCTTACTAGATTGATGACTCAACTCCTTTAAAAATGGTGGTTGATACTAGTGAGCCAATCGCCCTTTGGTTCGCTGTTATGCATGATGACATCATTGACCATGGAATAGATGTTGACACACTTCCATTAGAGGACGACGATCTTTAAGAAGAAGACGAGTTTAATGATAATAAGAAAACTACCTTGGAAACGAAGGATGGTGAACCAGAGGGATAAGATGATGAATCTGAATAGGTTTAATGTAAACATAGTTCTGTCATCTGTATTTCTTTAAAAAGCTTTGCGAAGAATGTAATATAGTTAGCATTGTTTGACATATCTCAATTCCAAGTCATTTTGTATTTTTAATTTATATTTACGATATTTCACATCAGGTTTAAAGAAATATTTAAGTTATTAATTATTAAGGATACACTATAGATGGAAGGAAAAATTTATTAAAAAAATAAAAAGACCACCATTGGAATTACCGTCGGATTATTCCGACAGTAACAGCCCAACCATTTTTTTATAAAAAAATTAAAAACATTTCCATCGGCATTACCGTCGGGTTAATTCACTGGTAAAGTTGGCGGGAAGGCGTACGACATGGCACCAACGAATTTTCGACGGTAAGATACCACATATTTTGTTTTATACTAACTATATTCCGTACTAAATCTGACAGTATTATGTTACCGGAGAGATTTATACTGTAAAATTACTGTCAAATTTTTTTTATTTTTCAATAAAAAATATGACGGTACTCAGTATTTTTTTGGTAGTGTCTAATTCCTCCCATTCTCCCCCTCTGCATGTGTGTGTGTGTGACACCAGGAAGAAGAGTGAGTGAGTGAGTGAGTGTATGTTAGGATAAAATTATGGTTAGTGTGAGTTTTGATTTGGGAATCAGGATTAGGGTTTAGTAAAAAGGATAAGAATAGTACAAAAACTTTAATAAAGTTAGAGATAATTTAATTAATTTTCTATTAGTTTATAAAATTGAAGTAAGTTCTAATTAGTCAAATTAAATTAGCAAATCTTCATTGTTTTGCACTACAAGAAAAAAGGCTTGTCGGCACACTTTTTTCTTGCCACGCTTTTAAAGCGTGCCTTAAAGTGGTCAACGGCCACGCTTTTGTGAGGGTGGCTACTGATTTGTGATTTGGCCACGCTTTTTTTGCCACGCTTGACAAGCGTGGCCATAGAGGAAATTCGGCACGCTTTTACGAGGGTGGCCACTTATTTGAAATTTGGCCACGCTTTTTTATTGCCATGCTTGAAAAGTGTGGCCATAGAGGGAAATCAGCACGCTTTTACGAGGGTGCCCACTGATTTGAAATTTGGCCACAATTTTTTTGTCACGCTTAAAAAGCGTGGCCATAGAGATAAACCGGCACGCTTGAAAAGTGTGGCCATCCTTTATTTATTTTGGCATTGTAAAAAATGTGCCGATAGAGTTTCCTCCCCTAAAATTTAGTTTCCCACCTATTTTTTTCCACACTTGAACTTTTGTTTTCTAAGTTTTCAAATTTTAACCCTGAAAATGATAACAACAACACACTAGTTTCTTATTGTTACCAAATTCACTTTTAACCCTAAAATTCATTTTCAAATCCTAAACCGCGCCGTCATCTTCATCTGGACTCTTGAACCCTTCCTTTGTAGTTTATTTCCACCTTCATCGTCATCTTCATTGCTTCGACCTCAGCCGTAGGATTAGGTTTCTCGCTCCTCTCTTCCAGGAACTTCTCGACGTTACAAACGCCATTTTCATCGTTCATCTCCACCTTCATCGTCATCTTCGTTGCTTCGACCTTAGCCGTAGAATTAGGTTTCTCGCTCCTCTCTTCCAGGAACTTCTCGATGTTATAGACGCCATCGCAAATGACACCGTTTCGGCGCTCTTCTCTGTCTGAGATTGTGGCGCCGGCCAAGGGGTGCCACGACCCGAATCCGTGGATCCGTCAATTCTCGCAAAGGGGGCCATCAATTTCGAGGGAATGGGGTTGAGTTAACCTTGAGTCTTGGGTCTGCTATGCTTCCTTGGTCGATTGAGGTTGTTCTTTTTCATGTTCATGCATTGTTTCGTTTTCTGATTTCAGAATCGATACTGTTTCTTGACTTATTTGGATTTTTTTTAATTTTCTTAATAAAATATGAATCAATTGTTTTGTTTTTGTTTTGATTTCGTTTTTGGCAAAATATAGATCAAATTTTATTGATGAGAGAAATAATATCACAAATAGGTGTAATAAGACAACAAACATGAGTATGTGAACAAGAAAGGAAAAAACAAATCAATTGTTAATTTGATAACTAATGTTGCATTTTTTTTTGCATTGTAGATTTTGTCCTTATTTAGGAACATTTTGATTTGGTCATCATTGCTGTATTTTATTTTTCCCTTAGGTTGAGAGTTTCATATTGAAGGGAAAGTAAGTTAACGGAGTAAACCACTAATTTAACCCTCAAAAGATTGTGGTGTTGACAATTCACTCCTTGAAAGAAAGAAATGCACTCATGATCTTCTAAATATGAACATTGTTTGATAAAATGTATCAATTACTCATTTTATTGATTAGTGATTAGCTCTTGCTGTGCTGCTGTTTTAATTTGTAACCAAGAAAATTGGATGATTATTGGATATTTTCTGCAGTTTTATTGAATTGATTAGTGGTTAGTTCTTGCTTTTTATTGGATGTTCTCTACTGTTTTAACTAATGTACAATATTAGAAAATAGCAAAATAGCTATCATTTATTCCTTTTTATACCATTTTATACTATTTTAATTTACCTTTCATAAATCACTTGTCACAGTAAATTATATATAATGTAGGGACTTATAGGTTTAATTCTATTTGAATTAACTGCCATCCTTCATTTTTGTTACAGCTTCTAATGATGTTTCGTTAACAAGTTTAGGTCAATGCGGCTCTCATGGGGTTTCTAACCGATGCATGAGTTACACTGTCACAAAATGGTTACATTTTTTCAAAATATCAGAAAATTCAATGATGCACATACATATTTTCTTGGAAAATTGTAATGCACATACATATTAGGATTGCATGTTCTGCTAACACAGATTTATGGTGAAGATGAATGGTCATTTGGTTCTGGGAGCAAGGTACTGGAGTTTTTAGTTGCCCTTCTGGAAAAAATCCAACGTATACTCTCTATTTAGATTTCAATTATTTTGTCACTTTTATGCCAAACAATTTTTCCTAGCTTCATGTTCTAGCATTTGTTATTAATTAATATAGTTTGATGTAAGTATATAGTTGAGCCTTAGTTGTATTTTACTTATTACACTCTCTGTGCTTTTCCTTCTTTTGTCATTGTCCTTTCTCTTTTTTAATCTGTTACTTGGCCAGACAATGACTCAATCGGAACAATAAAAGATAGAAAGAAAGAATACTTTTAAGAAGAAAGGTAAGTTGGATTTTTACACGAGGTAAGTGTCATCTGTCATGTTAAAATTAGAAGTGTTATGTTGACGGATATAGAGGAGGTAGATGTAATTTCCTCTAACATTTATGAATGACTAATATTCCCATTCTATTTACTTCTATTGTAAGTCATCTATTTTTCTCCTTCTGCACTCTTTCTGTTTTATGTTTTCTATTTTGGTTCCTTCTTTCTCCTTTCATTATGCTTCTGGTTCTTGGTGTTCTTTGGCTAGTATAAGAAGGCTTTCAAAGAGAAAAGGAATGAATTCTCTCCATTTTTGTTCCTTAATTCTTTTTGTTTCTTCAGGATGAGTTTTTGGATCCGGTAGTGAAAGAAAATCTCAATGTTCTTCAATTGTGTGAAATTACAGTCGGTAAAGCATGTTATTTTAACTTCCTCAATTGCTGCTGTTATATTTAATGGAAGGCTTCTGACTCCTAAAGCAGTAGTTGATGACACCTGGTTTTTCGATCACGAACTTTGTAAGGAGTCGAAGGTATGTGCCATGTCCCTACAATTGTTATCATATTCGCCTAATTAGGCCAAATTAGTAGGAGTGGATTTAGCTTTATGTGTTGCTGATTTAATTTTGATTCATATGAATAAGCTCAATCCCTTGTAAATTTGAGACTTTGGTACCACCAATTTTGTTTCACATTTTTCTTTTTTTCAGTCATGGTACTGGTATGTGCTTTCAAAGACATTGGCTGAAGATGCTGCTTGAAAATTTGCCAAAAAAAAATTAACCCAGCAATGGTGATTGGACCTCTTCTGCAACCAGTACTTAACACAAGTGCTGCTAGTGTTTTGAATGTAACTAATGGTAATTTTTAAAATTCTATTTTCTGCATGTGGAAATGAAAATTGAAATAGTAAATGATAAAAGTACAATATATAATGTGCAAGTCTATAAAGCTTACCTTTCTCTTATTATGTGTTTGTAAATGTGATGTTGATTCAAGTGTCTTGATGTATGGTTCAGGAGAAGAAGCCTTATTCCGATAAAGTTGCTAAGCTTAAAACAAAATATGAGAAGGCTATGGAAAGTTATAATGCTGCTGAAGCAGGAGGAGAAAAGGGAGAAGGAGAAGGAGAGCATGAAGAGGGTTGATGAAAAATATGATCACGAAGAAGCTGCGACCAGTAAAGACGAGGAGTTCACGATGCACTTTACTCGGGGGTTTTATCATTTAGATGTTAGTACTGTTCAAATGCCTTTGCGCTGCAAAATCTTTGTGTTGGCCTCTTGGAATATTCTTCAAAGGCACTTGGTTTATACTTATTTCATTGTTTTCCACTTCTCCCCAATAGATGTGTTTGATTACTTTTATGATATGTCTATGGCGACAAAGCAAAATTGTATTATTGGCTTATTCTTCCTTTTTTTAAAAAATAAATTTTTCGTTGACCGATCCAATTAGCCTATTATAAATTCTGGGTTCGGTTGGTTAAGCATAGCCATATCTTCCTCTTCAATGACCACATTTATTATTATGTAGTCATATTTTTTTCCTATCGGCATGCTTTAAAAGCGTAGCCATATCTTCTCCTATCGGCATGCTTCAAAAGTGTAGTCATATCTTCACCTATCGGTACGTTTTTGAAGAGTAGCCAAAGCTAAACTAATGGGCACGTTTTAAAAGCGTGGCGATATGTCCACCTTTTGGCACGCTTTTAAAGCGTAGTTATAGGTTAACACCTATGGCCACGCTTTTAAGCGTGGCAAGAGATATAAGCGTGGTTAAAAAGAAAGCATGCCGATAGATCAACAAAAGCGCGGCGATAGAGCAGTTGGCACACTTGCGGATGTAACCCTTTCAAAAGCGTACCGATAACTCAAAAAGCGTGGCAAAAAGCTATCGGCACGCTCTAAAAGCGTGGTAGAAAACTTATTTTCTTTTAGTGTTGTAATTGCTAAAACTTTCAGTTTTTAATTAAGAAAATACCTAAATTATTATTTTCAATTAAACAAAATATCTAATTAAATAGAATAAGATTCATTATAAATGTAAACTCATTATCATAAAAATTAATTTAAATACATTCAAATATTCAATAAAAATAATTTTTATAATAAAACGCTCAATTTAATAAGATAGAATATACCTAATTCATAATTAAATTTTTCAAAATAAAGAGCATTACACTAACTGTTGGCATGTTTATTTTTCCAACGTGCAGGTCAAGGTACGAAAACAGTGTCCATGTAGAACTGTATCTAAGGAATTACCTTGTTGTCTTTGTGTATTTATTATTGCTTTTGTTAGAGACATGTGGTAGTTTTTCTGTTAACGTGTCATTTAAGAAGTTTATATTTGTACAGAGACAAAGTTGTTGATTTCCATTGGAACTCATATGATCTATGGACTATGGTTAGTGTATGTCTAAAACTATGATAGTAATGGTGGTGGGGGAGCGTTGCTAGTATGGAACTAAACAAAAATTCTCAAATTCTTTATTTATTTTTTCAGCACGGCTTTGGCTAATATAATTTGAAATTGAATTGTGCAGATATGGCGCATGAGTGATTTAATCTATAGACCTGAAGAGGAGGTTTTGAGCGAGCTAGAGAAATTCAAATATCATGTATTGACATGTGCAGCTGCAAAGTGATCCTCCCCTTGGATATATAGTGGTATTAATTTCATTTCTTAGCTTGTCCTTAGATTAAAATTGAAAACTGGAAAGGATTCATGGTTTTTCTTTCAAATTAGACTATAATTAATTAATTGTACTATTCTACTATTCCATTGTCATAGACACTTTATTTAGTTTATTTAGTTGATGCTTCATTTTCAGCTGGTTATCTTTTGAAGTTTTTATTTGGCTTTATTGCCAACTCTATTGGTACAACTATGGATGCTGGTGTAGGCATTCCTTCTTGTTATAATTAGTAAGTTATTTTATATAGTTACAGGTTTTTTTTTTTTAATTCTCTTTTCCACGGTACGAATGCTTTTATTCCTAATGGTAGGAACCTGATAACATTTCTTAGAAGCACTTAACTTTTGTTTCTACGGACTAACTCTTCTTTTGGATTCAAACCCGAGTGTCATTCGAAAGTTGAAATCACTTTCAAAAGTTAATGAGCTAAACAATTTCCTCTCAATATTTTGAAAATTTTATTCATTTAACCACTAAGCGAAATATATACACAGACCATCAAGGATTTTTCAAACTCGGGGTAGGGCACGGATAGATGTCAAAGCAATCAAAAAATGGTTATACACTGAATAAACTAATAAATTTAACTAGAGTACCTTATTTCTAGAAGCTACTTTATGATTTTTTATTGGGGAGCAATAATCTATACAAAAATGGAAGATAGCTGATGCAATCATGTTTTGGCTTGCTTGTTTGTAAGCTCATGTATTTCCTTAATTGCTGTGAAGCACCATTTTCTTCACCTGTTTGAAGAGGCCCTTGTCAATTCCATGCTTACAACAGTAGCAGTAGAAAGCAGGAACTGGTTTACAAAATAAAATATACCTGCAACGTTTCTTATTATCGAAATGAGTTTTTGCTGGCTTCTAAGAATAGAAGTATTGTGCTGCTTATATCATGAAATAGATTAGGCTAAATTGCTTCTTTGGTTGTGCGAGTAATTATAATTTGAGTTATGACAATATGCAATAATGATTCACTCTTTTGTGTGTGTTAAGATTCAAGACCGCTTGTATGTTAACATTATTCTAATACTATTGGAGATGGATTGAATTAGCCATGGTTTTGAACTATAACCATTTGTGTAGGTGAAGAAAGATAGAAGATGCAAGATTAAGATATTTGAAATTCCAATTCCTCGGGTAAAAGGTAGAGAAACAAATATTAAAAAGGATGAAGATGGGGAATGTATTTCTAAAGAGTGATTATTTTATTGTAGTTAAATGATATAATTAGTAATTAGAGACATTAAAATAATGTAATTAGTTTTAAAAGAAATAATTTTATAAATTTATGTTATGATTTTTATATTTTGTTAAATTATAATTATATACAATAATCAGGGTTTAAGAATAATAAATGTAAAATTTAGTTAAAAAATTATAATTAGATAATTAGGATCAGCGACCGATTTAGCCACTAAAAAGACTAGTCGTTATCAATGACAGAAAATTTGGTCATTAATTAGCGGCTGATTTTGTTAGTGATCGATTTAATGACTGATATTGTTTGGTAAGGATTTGGTAGTCTTGGTTAAAAATTAGTCGCTAATGATTAACAACCAAACTCAGTTGCTGTTTTAAATTTAGTGACCAAGGTTTTAACTACTGCTAGAATTGATCGCTAAATTGATCGCTATCATGGTTCTGAAAATCAGACCAGACCGTCCGATCGGACCAGGAACCAAAAGCTTCTATGGTTCGGTACGCTGAACAAAATCGATAATTCAAAAATGACGTTGTTTTTTAGTTTTAAGTGAAAAGGGAACTTCGAATCAGGTAGGTTCTCGTTCTCACAATCTCACCTCACCTTTAAAATAAACCTTCAGAGGTCTTCCCTCAATAGCCTCCTCTACCACCGTCGCCATTCTTCTTACTACTGTTGTCCATCGTTCTCAAGATCTTTGTCTGTTATTCATGCTCCAGCCCTTCTCCTCATTCGCCAATCTCTAGCTTCTTCGTCACGCTCGTTGAGTCGGTGTGATCCAATCCCTCTTCCTACTCACTCATGCTTTGCCTGCCGTCCCTCATAGTGCTCGTCACCTGGTAGCCGTTATCTGTCGCGCAGGTCCTCTCTCCATCATACTCCGGCTTAATGTTGAAACCGTCAACACTAAATTTCAAGTTTGAAATTTAGGTAACCACTTAACTCATCTTGATTCAATGCAAATATTTTTGGCAAATTATGTGGTACTAGATTTGGAACCAATTAAAGAGATTATTTTAAATATATGCCACTTGGCATCCTATGATCAGAAATTACTTAGTATCGATGACATAGTCAACTAAAGACCAGTGAATAAGACCATAATTTTGATGACATATAAGGTTAAAATTTGTGTCTATGTTTCTGAATGTATTGGGGGATTCATCCTTGGTTACTGTACACATACAATGTGAAATTCCTCTATTCCTTGCTAAAAATACATTCTTTTTTGCTAGTTATAATATACTAAGATTTTGTTAAAATTGTGTTGAAAATCTTGATGAGTAGAAAAAAATTGTACTATGTTATTTGTGCTGAAGTTTTGTACTGCTACATACTTGTTCATTTCACCGCTTAATGTTTCTAAAATGATATTTATTGGCCTCATTTTTTAAGTATTTATTTTACTTTCAATAATTTATTCCTATCTCATAATATACTTTCAGGTCTCTAGAGGCTATGCTAATGTTCCACGGAAAGAGGAAGATAAAATTAAGGTAATTAGACATATTGTTTGTGTCATAATTCCTTAATACATTTTAGGCTAATGTAAATGAAATTGTGTTTAGACTGTGATTGATAGAAGAAGAAAATATGAACCTATAACTAATTGAATATGAATCTAAATTTAATGAATTATTGATTTATATTTTATTTAGCTCAGATTGAATAGTTTCTAAAAAATTTTGTTTTGTCTTTGAGCCATTGTGCTTGTTATTTATGGGATCATAATTTTAGTCTTATTATTTTTTGATTGCATCTATAGGTCCCACTGATTATGTTTGGTGGCTTTGGAAAGCATGCTTCTATGTTGTATGTTGCAACAATGAAAGCTAATTCAGTCGAAGAGATTGAGTCAGAGGTTTTTCAGTTTGTTCATGTAGTTAAGAATAGTACTATAGTTTTCCAATTCATAAGTGACTTATCTGTGAAGAAAGATATTTGAGAGTTTATATTAGACTATAATTATGTTTTAGGATGTTTATTTATAATTTATTTATTAATTATTATAAAACATTTTTTTAAGTTGAACCACAATTGGACCAATTAGACTAGTGAACCAGTGACTAGAGCGGTCTGATGGTCGGTCTAATTTTTAGAACCTCATTATACTGACAATTTCTTATAAGGTTAGGGGATCTGTTTTATTTTTTATAGATTAATAATGCAAGAATTTTCTTTATTTTGATTCATGCTTCTTTCCTCTTTTAAGATTGAGTTTTGTTCTTCATCAATAATTATTAGAGTATTAAGAGATATTCTAATATGTCTTGGATTTCTTTATTACTTTCAAGAGATTGAATATTCAAATTAGCTTGAAATTCTTCTCGTAATCTTCACTAATTTTAGAACTAGTTCTTGAATCTAGGGATAGTCTTTGAAAATTCTGTGGCTTAAAATCGAAACCGTTTTTAACATCTTCTCTTGATTAATTGATCAAGACATTGGCGATTAATTAAATTTAGAGAAATTAGATTGCTAAGGCATTGGAATTTGATTATAAATGATTTGTTATGATTGATTTTTGCATGAACCAAAGTTTTGAAAATTTAATTATTATTATTCCCAAGGGATTTAGCATCCTCGGCGCCTTTAACATTCCCTATCCTGAATTATTTCCTACTTTCCCTTTAATAAAAAAAATCGATTCTCACTTACTCTCAAAGTCACAAACCAATTGTCTCTTGCCAAGATGTGATTGATCTAATTAGAGATATAATTAGACGTTGCTTGTCTCAATCCATTAATTCTCGTAGGAATAATATTCACTCACCATGGTATTACTTTATACGATTTGGTTCATTTGCCAATATTACGAGTGTATCAATTTTGGTTCATCATCAGCCTTTCCCCGATCAGCCTATTCTAGCTCAACTAGTCAATCAGGCGGTATTTGTGTCTGATCCAGATGATGTGTATGTACCTGAGCTATCTCCCGATATGATTATACTCTAGAGCCACAGTCACCACTCTTCCTAGCAAAGCAGCTACAAGCCCAGTATAGATCACTAAATGAGGCTTTGGTTTTGATCTATGCCAATGTACCTCTGTTGGTAAATGGGAATGAGAGCAATAGTTTGTCTAGCGATACTAAGGTTCTAGAGGAGTCTGAGGAAGAGGACCCAGAGGAAAACGAGCTGCCTTCTTCGAGGAGCGACCAGTCTGCAGATGGGCCACACGAGGGTCTGCTTAACAGGGATGGTGTGACTCTAGTTTGGGAGCATGAGGTAGCACTTTTTTTTATGACATTCCAGCTGAGCATAAACATAGAGTAGTCTCTCATTTTTGTTAGTATATGAAAGAGATTAAGTGAGTTTAGAGATGTTACACTAGTTTGGGCGCTAGCTTAGACGCTTTTTATATGGGTCATATTTTGGGGTGTCGTATGTTTATATATGACATATTTATTATATAAGGTGTAAACTAACCAGATCTATAAGCATATTACTAATGATTGTTTACCATTTGATGTATGATATGTCTTGTGAATATTTTAATATCCTTATTTATATTTCTCTTATTAGTTATTCTTGTATAACTTATTGTGTTTATTCAACAAACATTTTCAAAAAAAATTATCCTGTAAAATAGCCACATTTTAACAGTAGAATTTGAGGTCATATATCTGGTATTAGATGGTTACTCTTTGGTGATTCAAGTCCCGAATTTGGTTGAACTATACAAGTCCGACACTTCATAGTGAACCATTTGGGCTCTAGCTTCTAGTGGAAAAAGGGAAGGTAATGCCTATGCAAGGCCAAATTGTCTCGACACATATTGAGGGGAGTAAGTGACGGGTTTCTTTTTAAGAGCTATATATGGTCGATTCATGGTAGCGCGAAATTGTGAACATTACTTTTTCACAACTCTCATAATCCCCGATAATGGCTCCAAACACGTGGTGGCTCAATACCATGGCATTACACAACTTCGCACAACTAACCAGCAAGTGCACTGGGTCGTCCAAGTAATAAACCTTACGTGAGTAAGGGTCGATCCCACGGAGATTGTTAGTATTGAAGCAAGCTATGGTCATCTTGTAAATCTTAGTCAGGCAAACTCAAATGGATATAGTGATGAACGAAAATAACACAAAGGTAAAGATAGAGATACTTATGTAATGCATTGGTAGGAACTTCAGATAAGCGTATGAAGATGCCTTCCCTTCCGTCTCTCTGCTTTCCTACTGCCTTCATCCAATTCTTCTTACTCCTTTCCATGGCAAGCTCGTGTAGGGTTTCACTGTTGTCAGCAGCTACCTCCCATCCTCGCAGTGAAAACTAATGCTCATACACTCTGTCACAGTGCGGCTAATCACCGGTTTGGTTCCCTCCCCTACCGGAATAGAATCACTCTTTTGCGTCTGTCACTAACGCCCAGTAGGTTACAGGTTTGAAGCACGTCACAGTCATTCAATCATTGAATCCTACTCAGAATACCACAGACAAGGTTTAGACCTTCCGGATTCTCTTGAATGCCGCCATCAGGTCCTGCCTATACCACGAAGACTCTGATCTCACGGAATGGTTGGCTCGTTTGTCAGGCGAGCACTCGGTTGTCAGGCGATCAACCATGCATCGTGCAATCAGGAATCCAAGAGATATTCACCAAGCCTCAAATGCTTGTAGAACAAGAGTGGTTGTCAGTCACTTTGTTCATGAGTGAGAATGGTGATGGGCGTCAATCATCACCTTCATCAAGTTGAAGAACAAGTGATATCTTGGAACAAGAACAAGCGGAATTGAATTGAAGAACAATAGTAATTGCATTAATACTCGAGGTACAGCAGAGCTCCACACCTTAATCTATGGTGTGTAGAAGCTCCACCGTTGAAAATACATAAGCATAAGGTCTAGGCATGGCCGAATGGCCAGCCTCCCAATGATCTAAGATAGCATACAAATGAAGATTGCTACCTAAGTCCTCTTAAGATCTAAAGTGATCAAAAGATCCTCAATACAATAGTAAAAGGTCCTATATATAGAAAACTAGTAACCTAAGGTGTACAGAGATGAGTAAATGACATAAAAATCCTCTTCCGGGCCCACTTGGTGTGTGCTTGGGCTGAGCAATGAAGCAAATTTCGTGTAGAGACTCTTCTTGGAGTTAAACGCCAGCTTTGGTGCCAGTTTGGGCGTTTAACTCCCATTTGGGTGCCAGTTCCAGCGTTTAACGCTGGGATTTCTTGAGGTGACTTTGAACGCCGGTTTGGGCCATCAAATCTTGGGCAAAGTATGGACTATCATATATTTCTGGAAAGCCCAGAATGTCTACTTTCCAACGCCGTTGAGAGCGCGCCAATTGGGCATCTGTAGCTCCAGAAAATCCACTTCGAGTGCAGGGAGGTCAGAATCCAACAGCATCTGCAGTCCTTTTTGGTCTCTGAATCAGATTTTTGCTCAGGTCCCTCAATTTCAGCCAGAAAATACCTGAAATCACAGAAAAACACACAAACTCATAGTAAAGTCCAGAAAAGTGATTTTTAACTAAAAACTAATAAAAATATACTAAAAACTAACTAGATCATATCAAAAACATACTAAAAACAATGCCAAAAAGTATACAAATTATCCGCTCATCACAACACCAAACTTAAATTGTTGCTTGTCCCCAAGCAACTGAAAATCAAATAAGATAAAAAGAAGAGAATATGCAATGAATTCCAAAAACATCTGTGAAGATCAGTATTAATTAGATGAGCGGGGCTTTTAACTTTTTGCCTCTGAATAGTTTTGGCATCTCACTCTATCCTTTGAAATTCAGAATGGTTGGCTTCTTTAGGAACTCAGAGTCCAGATAGTGCTAATGATTCTCTTAGTGAAGTATGATGATTCTTGAACATAGCTATTTATTGAGTCTTGGCTGTGGCCCAAAGCACTCTGTCTTCCAGTATTACCACCGGATACATACATGCCACAGACACATAATTGGGTGAACCTTTTCAGATTGTGACTCAGCTTTGCTAAAGTCCCCAATTAGAGGTGTCCAGGGTTCTTAAGCACACTCTTATTTGCCTTGGATCACAACTCTTTATTTCTTTCTATTTTTTTCGTTTTCTCTCTTTTTTTTTTCAAATTTTTTTTTCTTTTTTCGATTTTTTTTCTTTTTTTTTTTTCGTTTTTCTCATTGCTTTTTCTTGCTTCAAGAATCATTGTAATGATTTTTCAGATCCTCAGTAACATGTCTCTTTTTTCATCATTCTTTCAAGAGCCAACATTCCTGAACCACAAATTCAAGATACATATGCACTGTTTAAGCATACATTCAGAGAACAAAAATATTACCACCACATCAAAATAATTAAACTGTTATAAAATTCAAAATTCATGCAATTCTTCCTTTTTCAATTAAGCACATTTTTATTCAAGAAAGGTGATGGATTCATAGGACATTCATAACTTTAAGGCATAGACACTAAGACACTAATGATCACAAGACACAAACATGGATAAACATAAGCATAAAATTCGAAAAACAGAAGAACAAGGAAATCAAGGAACGGGTCCACCTTAGTGATGGCGGCTCTTTCTTGCTCTTGAAGATCCTATGGAGTGCTTGAGCTCCTCAATGTCTCTTCCTTGTCTTTGTTGCTCCTCCCTCATGATTCTTTGATCTTCTCTAATCTCATGAAGGATGATGGAGTGTTCTTGGTGCTCCACCCTTAGTTGTCCTATGTTGGAACTCAACTCTCCTAGGGAGGTGTGTAGTTGCTCCCAATAGTTTTGTGGAGGAAAATTCATCCCTTGAGGAATTTCAGGGATTTCATGATGAGTGGGATCTCTTGTGTACTCCATCCTTTTCTTGGTGATGGGCTTGTCCTCATCAATGGGGATGTCTCCCTCTATGTCAACTCCAACTGAATAACAGAGGTGACAAATGAGATGAGGGAAGGCTAACCTTGCCAAGGTGGAGGTCTTGTCCGCCACTTTATAGAGTTCTTGGGCTATAACCTCATGAACTTCTATTTCTTCTCCAATCATGATGCTATGGATCATGATGGCCCGGTCTATGGTAACTTCGGACCGGTTGCTAGTGGGGATGATTGAGCGTTGTATGAACTCTAACCACCCTCTAGCCACGGGCTTGAGGTCATGCCTTCTCAATTGGACCGGCTTTCCTCTTGAATCTTGCTTCCATTGTGCGCCTTCTTCACATATAACTGTGAGGACTTGGTCCAACCTTTGATCAAAGTTGACCCTTCTAGTGTAAGGATGCTCATCTCCTTGCATCATAGGCAAGTTGAACGCCACCCTCACACTCTCCGGACTAAAATCCAAGTATTTCCCCCGAACCATAGTAAGATAATTCTTTGGATTCGGGTTCACACTTTGGTCATGGTTCTTGGTGATCCATGCATTGGCATAGAACTCTTGAACCATCAAGATTCCGACTTGTTGAATGGGGTTGGTAAGAACTTCCCAACCTCTTCTTCGGATCTCATGTCGGATCTCCGGATATTCACCCTTTTTGAGTGAAAAAGGGACCTCGGGGATCACCTTCTTCAAGGCCACAACTTCATAGAAGTGGACTTGATGCACCTTTGAGAGGAATCTATCCATCTCCCATGGCTCGGAGGTGGAAGCTTTTGCCTTCCCTTTCCTCTTTTTAGAGGTTTCTCCGGCCTTGGATGCCATAATGGTTATGGAAAAACGAAAAAGCAACGCTTTTACCACACCAAACTTAAAATGTTTGCTCGTCCTCGAGCAAAAGAAGAAAGAAGAGAGTAGAAGAAGAAGAATTGAGGAAGAGGGAGATGGTGGTGTGTTCGGCCAAAGAGGGGGATAAGTGGTGTTTAGGTTGTGTGAAAATGAAGGGTTGAAGAAGGGTATATATAGGAGAGAGGGGGTAGAGGGTTCGGCCATGATGGGTGGGTTTGGGAGGGAAAGTGGTTTGAATTTGAAGGGTGAGGTTGGTGGGGATTTATGAAGGATGGATGTGAGTGGTGAAGAGAAAGATGGGATTTGATAGGTGAAAGGTTTTTGGGGAAGAGGTGTTGAGGTGATTGGTGAATGGGGGAAGAAGAGAGAGTGTGATGGTAGGGTCCTGTGGGGTCCACAGATCCTGTGGTGTCAAGGAAAAGGCATCCTTGCACCAAATGGCATCAAAATCCACGTTTTGAGCCAATTCTGGCGTTAAACGCCGGGCTGGTGCCCATTCCTGGCGTTTAACGCCAGGTTCTTGCCCTTTACTGGCGTTTAACGCCAGTCTGGTGCCCCTTTCTGGCGTTAAACGCCCAGAAGGGTGCCAGACTGGGCGTTAAACGCCCAACTGCTAGGCTGACTGGCGTTTAAACGCCAGCAGCATCTTACTCCAGGGTGTGCTGTTTTTCTTCCTGTTTTTCATTTTGTTTTTTGCTTTTTTTCATTGTTTTTGTGACTTCTTATGATCATCAACCTACAAAAAAGATAAAATAACAAAAGAAAATAATTAATTATAAGACATTGGGTTGCCTCCCAACAAGCGCTTCTTTATTGTCATTAGCTTGACAGAGGACTCTCATGGAGCCTCAGAAATGCTCAGAACCGTGTTGGAACCTCCCAACACCAAACCTAGAGTTTGAATGTGGGGGTTCAACACCAAACTTAGAGTTTGGTTGTGGCCTCCCAACACCAAACTTAGAGTTTGGTTGTGGGGGCTCTGTTTGGCTCTGTTTTGAGAGAAGCCCTTCATGCTTCCTCTCCATGATGACAGAGAGATATCCTTGGGCCTTAAACACCAAGGATTCTTCATTCACTTGAATGATCAACTCTCCTCTATCAACATCAATCACAGCCTTTGCTGTGGCTAGGAAGGGTCTGCCAAGGATGATGGATTCATCCATGCATTTCCCAGTCTCTAGGACTATGAAATCAGTAGGGATGTAATGGTCTTCAACCTTGACCAGAACATCCTCTACAAGTCCATAGGCTTGTTTTCTTGAGTTGTCTGCCATCTCTAGTGAGATTTTTGCAGCTTGTACCTCATAGATCCCTAATTTCTCCATTACAGAGAGGGGCATGAGGTTTACACTTGACCCTAAGTCACACAAGGCCTTCTTGAAGGTCATGGTGCCTATGGTACAAGGTATAGAAAACTTCCCAGGATCCTGCCTCTTTTGAGGCAGTTTCTGCCTAGACAAGTCATCCAGGTCTTTGGTGAGCAAAGGGGGTTCATCCTCCCAAGTCTCATTTCCAAATAACTTGTCATTTAGCTTCATGATTGCTCCAAGGTATTTAGCAACTTGCTCTTTAGTGACATACTCATCCTCTTCAGAGGAAGAATACTCATCAGAGCTCATGAATGGCAGAAGTAAGTCCAATGGAATCTCTATGGTCTCATCTTGAGCCTCAGATTCCCAAGGTTCCTCATTGGGGAACTCATTGGAGGTCAGTGGGCGTCCATTGAGGTCTTCCTCAGTGGCGTTCACTGCCTTTTCTTCCTCCCAGAATTCGGCCATGTTGATGGCCTTGCACTCTCCTTTTGGGTTTTCTTCAGTATTGCTTGGGAGAGTGCTTGGAGGAAGTTCAGTAATTTTCTTGCTCAGCTGACCCACTTGTCCTTCCAGATTCCTAATGGAAGATCTAGTTTCAGTCATGAAACTTTGAGTGGTTTTGATTAGATCAGAGACCATGGCTGCCAAGTCAGAGGTATTCTGCTTGGAACTCTCTGTCTGTTGCTGAGAAGATGATGGAAAGGGCTTGCTACTGCTAAACCTGTTTCTTCCACCATTATTGTTATTGAAACCTTGTTGAGGTCTCTGTTGATCCTTCCATGAAAGATTTGGATGATTCCTCCATGAAGGATTGTAGGTGTTTCCATAGGGTTCTCCCATGTAATTCACCTCTTCTATTGAAGGGTTCTCAGGATCATAAGCTTCTTCCTCAGATGAAGCTTCCTTAGTACTGCTTGGTGCATTTTGCATTCCAGACAGACTTTGAGAAATCATATTGACTTGTTGGGTCAATATTTTGTTCTGAGCCAATATGGCATTCAGAGTGTCAATCTCAAGAACTCCTTTCTTTTGACCAGTCCCATTGTTCACAGGATTTCTTTCAGAAGTGTACATGAATTGGTTATTTGCAACCATTTCAATCAGTTCTTGAGCTTCAGTAGGCGTCTTCTTCAGATGAAGAGATCCTCCAGAAGAGCTATCCAAAGACATCTTGGATAGTTCAGAGAGACCATCATAGAAAATACCTAGGATGCTCCATTCAGAAAGCATGTCAGTGGGACACTTTCTGATCAATTGTTTGTATCTTTCCCAAGCTTCATAGAGGGATTCTCCTTCCTTCTGTCTGAAGGTTTGGACTTCCACTCTAAGCTTACTCAATTTTTGAGGTGGAAAGAACTTTGCCAAGAAGGCATTGACTAGCTTTTCCCAAGAGTCCAGGCTTTCTTTAGGTTGAGAGTCCAACCATGTTCTAGCTCTGTCTCTTACAGCAAAAGGGAATAGCATCGGTCTGTAGACCTCAGGGTCAACCCCATTGGTCTTGACTGTGTCACAGATTTGCAAGAACTCAGCTAAAAACTGATGAGGATCTTCCAATGGAAGTCCATGGAACTTGCAATTCTGTTGCATTAGAGAAACTAATTGAGGCTTAAGCTCAAAGTTGTTTGCTCCAATGGCAGGGATAGAGATGCTTCTCCCATAGAAATCAGGAGTAGGTGCAGTAAAGTCACCCAGCACCTTCCTTGCATTGTTGGCATTGTTGTTGTTTTCGGCTGCCATTTGTTCTTCTTCCTTGAAGAGTTCGTCCAGGTGCTCTAAAGAGAGTTGTGCTTTGGCTTCTCTTAACTTTCTCTTCAAGGTCCTTTCAGGTTCAGGATCAGCCTCAACAAGAATGCCTTTGTCTTTGCTCCTGCTCATAAGAAAGAGAAGGGAACAAGAAAATGTGGAATCCTCTATGTCACAGTATAGAGATTCCTTTAGGTGTCAGAGGAAAAGAAGAGTAGAAGACAGAAGTGGAAAATTTGAACTTAACAAAGGAGATGGAGTTCGAATTTTGCATTAAGGGATAGTGTTAGTCCATAAATAGAAGGATGTGAGAAGGAGGGAAGTAATTTTCGAAAATTAAGTGAAAATTTTGAAAACATTTTTAAAAAAACATTACTTAACTTTCGAAAATGAAAATGGAAAAGAAATCAAGTGATTTTTGAAAAAGATTTTGAAATTAGAAATCAAAAAGATTTGATTGAAAACTATTTTGGAAAAGATGTGATTAAGAAGATATGATTTATTTTAAAAGAAATGTGATTGAGAAGATATGATTTGAAAAACATTTTAAAAAGATTTGATTTGAAAATTAAAAACTTGACTAACAAGAAAAGATATGATTCAAACATTAAACCTTTCTCAACAGAAAAGGCAACATACTTGAAATGTTGAATCAAATCATTAATTGATAGTAAGTATCTTTAAAAATAGAAAGAAACTGATTTTGAAAGAGATTTGATTGAAAAATTGATTTGAAAAAGATTTGATTTTGAAAAACTTTGAAAACTTGAAAAAAAAAATTGATTTTGAAAACAAAATCTTCCCCTTCTAGCCATCCTGGCGTTAAACGCCCAGAATGGTATCCATTCTGGCGTTTAACGCCCAAAATGCACCCCTTTTGGGCGTTAAACGCCCAACCAGGTACCCTGGCTGGCGTTTAAACGCCAGTCTGTCCTTCTTCACTGGGCGTTTTGAACGCCCAGCTTTTTCTGTGCAGTTCCTCTGCTGTATGTTCTGAATCTTCAATTCTCTGTATTATTGACTTGAAAAGACACAAATTAAAAATTTTTTTTGGATTTTTGATAATAAGGACAAACCAAAATGCAACAAGAATCAAACAACAATGCATGCAAGACACCAAACTTAGCAGTTTGTAAACTACTGACACTAACAAAATGAAAATGCATATGAGACACACAAAACACTCAAGTCAATAGAATTCAAGGATCAAAACAAAGAAATCATCAAGAACAACTTGAAGATCACTTAGACATATGAATGCATGCAATTGACACCAAACTTATGATGAGACTAGACTCAAACAAGAAATATTTTTGGATTTTATGATTTTTTTGTAAATTTTTTTTTGTGTTTTTCGAAAATTAAATGGAAAAAAAAAGGCATCAAAATTCTCAATGAGAATTCCAGGAATCAGTGCAATGCTAGTCTAAGACTCCGGTCCAGGAATTAGACATGGCTTCACAGCCAGCCAAGCTTTCAAAGAAAGCTTCGGTCCAAATCACTAGACATGGCCAAAGGCCAGCCAAGCCTTAGCAGATCACTGCTCCAAAAGCAAGATTGATGAAAAATCAACAAGCTCTTGTGATGATGAGTTGAAACCTCGGTCCAATGAGATTAGACATGGCTTCTCAGCCAGCCAGATTTCAACAAATCATCATGAAACTCTAGAACTCATCTTCAAGAATTTCGAAAAAAAAAATAAATACCTAATCTAAGCAACAAGATGAACCGTCAGTTGTCCAGCCTGAACAATCCCGGGCAATAACACCAAAACCTTGATGTTGCTGCCGGATCTTGGCACTGATGTTACCAAAAGCTTGCTCAAAACTTGAACAATCCCCGGCAACGGTGCCAAAAACTTGGTAGCGCGAAATTGTGAACATTACTTTTTCACAACTCTCATAATCCCCGGTAATGGCTCCAAACACGTGGTGGCTCAATACCATGGCATTACACAACTTCGCACAACTAACCAGCAAGTGCACTGGGTCGTCCAAGTAATAAACCTTACGTGAGTAAGGGTCGATCCCACGGAGATTGTTAGTATTGAAGCAAGCTATGGTCATCTTGTAAATCTTAGTCAGGCAAACTCAAATGGATATAGTGATGAACGAAAATAACACAAAGGTAAAGATAGAGATACTTATGTAATGCATTGGTAGGAACTTCAGATAAGCGTATGAAGATGCCTTCCCTTCCGTCTCTCTGCTTTCCTACTGCCTTCATCCAATTCTTCTTACTCCTTTCCATGGCAAGCTCGTGTAGGGTTTCACTGTTGTCAGCAGCTACCTCCCATCCTCGCAGTGAAAACTAATGCTCATACACTCTGTCACAGTGCGGCTAATCACCGGTTTGGTTCCCTCCCCTACCGGAATAGAATCACTCTTTTGCGTCTGTCACAAACACCCAGTAGGTTACAGGTTTGAAGCACGTCACAGTCATTCAATCATTGAATCCTACTCAGAATACCACAGACAAGGTTTAGACCTTCCGGATTCTCTTGAATGCCGCCATCAGGTCCTGCCTATACCACGAAGACTCTGATCTCACGGAATGGTTGGCTCGTTTGTCAGGCGAGCACTCGGTTGTCAGGCGATCAACCATGCATCGTGCAATCAGGAATCCAAGAGATATTCACCAAGCCTCAAATGCTTGTAGAACAAGAGTGGTTGTCAGTCACTTTGTTCATGAGTGAGAATGGTGATGGGCGTCAATCATCACCTTCATCAAGTTGAAGAACAAGTGATATCTTGGAACAAGAACAAGCGGAATTGAATTGAAGAACAATAGTAATTGCATTAATACTCGAGGTACAGCAGAGCTCCACACCTTAATCTATGGTGTGTAGAAGCTCCACCGTTGAAAATACATAAGCATAAGGTCTAGGCATGGCCGAATGGCCAGCCTCCCAATGATCTAAGATAGCATACAAATGAAGATTGCTACCTAAGTCCTCTTAAGATCTAAAGTGATCAAAAGATCCTCAATACAATAGTAAAAGGTCCTATATATAGAAAACTAGTAACCTAAGGTGTACAGAGATGAGTAAATGACATAAAAATCCTCTTCCGGGCCCACTTGGTGTGTGCTTGGGCTGAGCAATGAAGCACATTTCGTGTAGAGACTCTTCTTGGAGTTAAACGCCAGCTTTGGTGCCAGTTTGGGCGTTTAACTCCCATTTGGGTGCCAGTTCCAGCGTTTAACGCTGGGATTTCTTGAGGTAACTTTGAACGCCGGTTTGGGCCATCAAATCTTGGGCAAAGTATGGACTATCATATATTGCTGGAAAGCCCAGGATGTCTACTTTCCAACGCCGTTGAGAGCGCGCCAATTGGGCTTCTGTAGCTCCAGAAAATCCACTTCGAGTGCAGGGAGGTCAGAATCCAACAGCATCTGCAGTCCTTTTTGGTCTCTGAATCAGATTTTTGCTCAGGTCCCTCAATTTCAGCCAGAAAATACCTGAAATCACAGAAAAACACACAAACTCATAGTAAAGTCCAGAAAAGTGATTTTTAACTAAAAACTAATAAAAATATACTAAAAACTAACTAGATCATATCAAAAACATACTAAAAACAATGCCAAAAAGTATACAAATTATCCGCTCATCAATTCACAAGGAAGTCCTATAGAAAGAATTTGTGGAATAAGGGTTTTCGACCACAATTCATCAAGAGTCTCTTGATTTTCAGGTTTTGAGACTTGTGAGAGAATGAAGGTATCCCACGTTACTTTTTTGATAGGCTAGAGGATTGGGATGATAAGTCAAATCATCATCGCTTTTGATATTACAGAAATGTTTAATAAAATGGCAAAAAGTATCAACGGATGACATGCCCTTTGGTTTCAACCATGAAAGAAAAGAAAATCGAATACCTTTAAGTAGAGTTTTTGAAAATTCAGAAGGGGTAATGAGTTGAGGTTCAAACACAAACTTAAGCCTTAAATTAACAACCTCGAGGGGACCGAAGAGGTTGATCGATGATTTTCCTCGTCGAATCTCGCTAACTACCAAAAAGAGTGTTTTATACAAGTGACTCAAAATAAGAGAGGAAAGGTTGATATGTTTTTTGTGGTGAAGCATGACAGCTAATGGAAGGTAGTTGCCTTTTTGAATTTAGATCGACTTGGGACAAAAAGATGAAAGCATTGAGCCATAAAAGCAGGAAAGCAATATGCTCACTGTCAGTAATAGGGTCTCCCTCGGAACCCATGTTGTTTCGAATAAAATCTGACACAGAAGTCTAGTCAAAATTGATGTCAAAGACGTCTTAAGGACATGGGGTAGCCCAGCAAACATCCTCTCCATCAGAAGATAGACCAGTCAAGACTGAAATCTCCATAAGAAAAATGAAAATTTTTTGTGGCCAGACACCAAAAATACAAACTAGCTCAAAGTAAAAGAGCAATATAAGATAGGTCATAAGTGGATAGTCGAAGAGCAGACATTATACCTAGATACTTACAAAGGGATTTGTAAGTAGGAGAAAGCCTTGACATTCAAGTAAAAAAATAATGAGCTTGACTCTTTGGGGGGTGCAGTCCTGAAGACTCGACTAGCAAAGTACGTGGTTTTGACGTTTTTACAAAAAAGTAAAGGAAGGTGTACGGGAGGAGATGGAAAGAAAGAAGAAATCGACTCTATTTGTTCTAGGGTTGAAAGTGGACCTAAATAGAAGTAAATGACATTGGAAACTTGAAAAGGGAGTAGGATCTGGCTACGCCATAAGGCAGTGGTCTCTACGTCCAGATTAGAATCTCTCGAGGCCTCATTAGCATTGTAAAATTGCAACACGTTGGCCACTAAAGCTGGAGGTCTTACGATGTAAACATCGTCATCATCCTCCTTGGAAGAAGATGAGGGGTTAGCAGAAGCTCCACCTGGAGCAGCAGTAGTAGCCGTAGCGGCTATGGCAGCAATAGTGGAAGCAGGTAGATAAGAAGCCATGGTAGCTCTGATGAGCGGATAATTTGTACGCTTTTTGGCATTGTTTTTAGTATGTTTTTAGTATGATCTAGTTAGTTTTTAGTATTTTTTATTCGTTTTTAGTTAACATTCACTTTTCTGGACTTTACTATGAGATTGTGTGTTTTTCTGTGATTTCAGGTATTTTCTGGCTGAAATTGAGGGACCTGAGCAAAAATCTGATTCAGAGACTAAAAAGGACTGCAGATGCTGTTGGATTCTGACCTCCCTGCACTCGAAGTGAATTTTCTGGAGCTACAGAAGCCCAATTGGCACGCTCTCAACGGCGTTAGAAAGTAGACATCCTGGGCTTTCCAGCAATATATGATAGTCCATACTTTGCCCAAGATGTGATGGCCCAAACCGGCGTTCAACGTCACCTTCAAGATTTCCAGCGTTAAACGCCGGAACTGGCACCCAAATGGGAGTTAAACGCCCAAACTGGCACTAAAGCTGGCGTTTAACTCCAAGAAGAGTCTCTACACGAAAATGCTTCATTGCTCAGCCCAAGCACACACCAAGTGGGCCCGGAAGTGGATTTTTATGTCATTTACTCATCTCTGTACACCCTAGGCTACTAGTTCTCTATAAGTAGGACCTTTTACTATTGTATTTGGATCTTGGAGACTTTGGTAGCTATCTTCATTTTTATGCTATCTTAGATCATTGGGAGGCTGGCCATTCGGCCATGCCTAGACCTTGTTCTTATGTATTTTCAACGGTGGAGTTTCTACACACCATAGATTAAGGTGTGGAGCTCTGCTGTACCTCGAGTATTAATGCAATTACTATTGTTCTTCCATTCAATTCCGCTTGTTCTTGTTCTAAGATATCACTTGTTCTTCAACTTGATGAATGTGATGATCTGTGACACTCATCATCATTCTCACCTATGAACGTGTGACTGACAACCACCTCCGTTCTACCTTCGATTGGGTGAATATCTCTTGGATTCCTGATTGCACGATGCATGGTTGATCGCCTGACAACCGAGTGCTCGCCTGACAACCGAGCCAACCATTCCGTGAGATCAGAGTCTTCGTGGTATAGGCTAGAACTGATGGCGGCATTCAAGAGAATCCGGAAGGTCTAACCTTGTCTGTGGTATTCTGAGTAGGATTCAATGATTGAATGACTGTGACGTGTTTCAAACTCCTAGCAGGCGGGGCGTTAGTGACAGACGCAAAAGAATCGCTGGATTCTATTCCGGCCTGACCGAGAACCGACAGATGATTAGCCATGCTGTGACAGAGCATAGGAACGTTTTCACTGAGAGGATGGGAGGTAGCCACTGACAACGGTGAAACCCTACATAAGCTTGCCATGGAAAGGAGTAAGAAGGATTGGATGAAGACAGTAGGAAAGCAGAGAGACGGAAGGGAAGGCATCTTCATGCGCTTATCTGAAGTTCCTACCAATGAATTACATAAGTACCTCTATCTTTATCTTTGTGTTTTTATGCGTTCATCACCATATCCATTTGAGTTTGCCTGACTAAGATTTACAAGATGACCATAGCTTGCTTCATACTAACAATCTCCGTGGGATCGACCCTTACTCGCGTAAGGTTTATTACTTGGACGACGCAGTGCACTTGCTGGTTAGTTGTGCGAAGTTATGTTAATGCCATGGTATTGAACACCAAGTTTTTGGGGTTCATGACCAGGGATTATGAGAGTTGTAAAAAGTATTGTTCACAATTTCGCGCTATCAAGCTCCTGCACTAAAGATGGTGACGGGAATGGTAGTTGTGGTAGTTGCAGCAATGGTGGTGGATGATGATGATGCAGTGCTAACGGCTGGTGTACTGCTAGAATGAATACCAGAATAAGAGGCCATGGAGGAATGAGAGGCTTTATACGCAAATGAAAAGAAAGGTGTTGAAGAAGATGAAGAAAGAAGAATATTTTTGGAAATGAAATGTCTCTAAAAGGTGAAAAGTATTGAGTGGTAATAAGACCTAAAAAATGTAAAAGAATTTTGAAGGAATAAAGGCCCATTAAAGCCCATTGGAAATGTTGCACATTCCTAAAAATGCGTGAACCATTTCATCTTCTTGTAACCATATTTTGAAAATTTGAAAAGACACGTGAATGGCACAGGCTTAAATAAAACATCATTTTATATTTTTAAAAAGATAAGTTTTAAAGGTCAATTTGTTGGTATAAATTTTGACCTATAAAGGTTTGACTCATGAGAAGTCAAAATTTAACAAGTGTCACTTGGGTAATAGAAATCCTTTTTCAACTACAAAAACGAAGGACACTTAAAGATTGATGGTTCAAAGTAAGTCGAGAATCCATCAGGGTCGACGACACATGATCAAATGTAGGCACGATGCAAGAACATGGGGCTTGAAGGACAAGGCAAGAGAATGTTGGGGCACCATATGAAGATTCTTTAAGGTCAACGTAAGATCATGGCCTGAGAAAAAGGAGAAACTAAGGTAATGGTCAATATTCTTCAAGAGAAACTCCACTGTTGAAGTCTATAAATAGAAGAAATTCAGAAGAAAAGAAGGACTTCAAATTGGCAACACTAGATTATCACATAAACTCATAAAAATTTCCAGTCTCAGTGACGCAACGGATGAACATAGAGTGCAAGTGCATGTGAGTGTTAGAAGTCATCTTTTAATTTATTTTCTTTTGTTTATTTGATTCATTTTCTTTTATTTCTTTGCAATTTTGTTGTTATTCTGTTTTTATTATAATTTTTTACACTTTCATTTGTTGAGTTTTCTTTATTTAAGTTATTGATGCGTTTACTTTATTTAGCATAAATTTTTCATGAGTAATTTCGACACAAGCTACTTCGACACTTTTTACTAAGTAATTTTCGGGTCGAGCCCACTCTTTTTTAGAGAAATCGTATCTGCTCCCTGAATTAAGATCTTGATATAATCTCAATTTGACATCCTGTCGAAACATACCGAAATCGAGTGAAACAGATAGGCACGCCCAGTAGGATCTTGGGTTAAGTAATGTGTCAGAATTTGCATGCAATTATGCAGTGACAAATTAATAATATTTGATAGAGCCTCGACTTCGAAAGATACGTCCAAAAATGATATTAGAGATTTTACAAGAGGTCTTGAGATAGAGGTTTTTCCATTGATTGGTACCCCAAGTCATCAATAAACAACTTCAGTTGTCACAGAAAGGATTCCAACGGTTGTACCCGTCACATGGCCTCCATATGGATTGTTCCCAAATTATTTTTCACCTATAAAAAATTCTAATATAGAAAATATAAGAGGTGCTATCATAAGGAATAACCCTTTGTATAATCTAATATCACTCCCAGGGTATCCCTTTATAGGGACATACTATTATAACCCTGGCATGGAAAACTACAATTCCTATCAACACTTAATGAATAACCCTCCATATCTAGGATCTATTTCCATGCCACAACCTATTCTTACCTCGAATGTCACTTCGACAGAAGGCGTAGAGGTACTGTTCATACCCTGGGTCGAGCTGTCCGACCCGGTATGTTCTACAGACAAAGCGACCGACCTCTTCAGGTCAGGACAACCCGACCTCTTCTCAAAGAGCTCGGCCAAGTCACAGGAAAGCCCAAACAAAGAGCCCAAATAGAAGAACACGTCCTAAATCCAAGGGCAGCCCAAGCCCGTAGAGATAAAGGCGATTCTCTTGAAGATAAGAGGACCCCAGTCAAAGATAAGATAAAGATAAGATAAGATAACTAACTTATCTCATCTAAAGAGGTCACTCTACACCATTATAAATACACTGGAGCACCCAGGTATAACTCATACTCTGATTCTACTCACTACCTGCTTAATACCCTTGCTAACTTAAGCATCGGAGTCCCTTGCAGGTACCCCCAACCTCCGGGGATGAAGGATCAGCATCATCACCAAGTCGGACACAACACCCCCGACCAGCACAGAAGATCTCGTCAGAGATCAACCTACAGTTTCAGGTAACCCTCGGAATATTGGCGCCATTGCCGGGGACTCGGAAGTCATCCCATTACCATGGCAAACGATCATGACGACAATCACACCTCAGATCTAGAAGAAAGAACGCCGCATAAAAACACGGACTCCACACTAAAAGATACTCCCCAAATCAACAATAAGAACTCCCCAAATAAAGGAGCCCTGGATGCATTTCAAGATCGGTTAAAACAACTTAAGGAAGATGCTCTATGTCAACAAGAGGCCGAGAAGGATCTACAAAGAGAAATAAGGCGACGCCGGGAATTGGAGAACAAACTCCTAAAACTTGAGGCCGATGTCAAGACTAAAGCCAGCCGATCCATTCCCGAAGATAGCACCCACAAGGAGCAAGATCCATTCACCAAGGAGATCATGAAGACAAGAATCCCAAAAGACTTTAAACTCCCAGACATGACCTTGTATGACGGCACTACGGATCCCAGCCATCATCTCAGCAACTTCAGGAGCAGAATGTATCTCACCGACGCCTCAGATGCAGTTCGTTGCAAAGCCTTTCCAACTACTTTAACAAAAACAGCAATTAGATGGTTCGACAACCTCCCTCCTAGATCCATCTCGAGTTTCGACGATATGGCCAAGAAGTTCCTGGCCAGATTCTCCATCCAAAAGGACAAAGCTAAACATGCGCCGAGCTTACTGGGAATCAGACAAGGGGAAAGGGAAACCCTGCGCAACTACATGGAGAGATTCAACAAGACATGCCTGGATATACAAAACCTGCCAACAGAAGCCGCTATCATGGGCCTCATTAATGGCCTGCGAGAAGGGCCTTTTAGTCAATCTATATCAAAGAAGTACCCCACGTCTCTAAACAAGGTGCAGGAACGAGCGGAAAAATACATCAACATGGAAGAAAACTCTCGATTAGGAGAGACCTCAAAGGCCGGGTTCACCTCTCGGGATAAAGACAAAGATTCCAGAAAGAAAGAAGATCGCCATGGAGAAAAAATAAAAAATACCATAATTACACCCCTCTCCGGGTGTCTCTTGTGGATGTCTACAGAGAGGTTTGCAACACAGAAAAGATACCACCAGTTCGACCACTCAAAGGCAAAAAAGGAGGAGAAAACCGGGCTGAATATTGTGAATACCATCAGATCCGTGGGCACTCCACCAATGAGTGTTTTGACTTAAAAAATGTCATAGAAAAGCTCGTACGAGAAGGAAAGTTAGATCGATACCTAGCCACCCATGATGATGAACAAAGGAAAAGAAGAAGAGCAGCAGATGTCGGACCAACCGCGCGATCATCCCGGACGCCAGAAAGACATGTCCACATGATACACGGCGGATTCGCCGGGGGAGGAATCTCCAAATCATCCCGCAAAAGACATCTCAAAGACGTATATCACGTCGCAGAAAAGGAAGAAGCACCCGACATCCCGACGATCACTTTTACCAAGGAAGACGCATCCGGCGTCACGTCAGGGCATGACGATCCCATGGTCATCACTATTATACTGGCAAATGCAAATCTTCACCGCACGTTGATAGACCAGGGGAGCTCTACCGATATCTTATTCAAAACCGCTTTCGACAAACTCGGTTTGGAAGAAAAAGAACTCAGAGCATATCCGGATAGCCTATTCGGGCTAGGAGATACCCCAGTTCAACCGATGGGATACATCTCGCTCCACACAACTTTTGGAAAAGGAAGTCAGTCAAGAACACTCAAAATAGATTACATCGTCGTCAACGTAAGCTCAGCCTACAATGCCCTAATAGGTCGGGCAATGTTAAATTAGCTCGGCACAATAGTCTCGACTCCGCATCTATGCATGAAGTTCCCAACTGCAGGTGGAATAGCTACAGTAAAGGCAGATCAGAAGATGGCGCGCCGCTGTTACAACAAAAGTCTAAACCTCAGAGGCAGAGGAGAAGAATTCCACACAATCGAGCTCGGTGGAGTTTGGAGGCGGGAGGAGCTCCGCCCACAACCTGAAGGAGAAATAGAGAAAATCCAGATCGAGAACACCCCGGACCAAACAACCAACATTGGCGCACTCCTAAAAGGGGACATAAAAGAATCACTCATACAGTTCCTACGTGACAATGCCGACCTCTTTGCGTGGAAGGCCACAGACATGCCAGGCCTAGATCCCAAACTCATGTGCCACAAGCTAGCAGTCTACCCAGGATCTCGGCCGGTACAACAAAGGCATAGAAAGCTAGGACCAGAACGCTCTCAAGCGGTGGAAGAACAGATACGAGCTCTATTGGAGGCAGGCTTCATAAGAGAAGTCAAATACCCACAATGGCTTGCTAATGTCGTTTTGGTAAAAAAGTCAAATGAGAAGTGGAGAATGTGCATCGACTATACTGATCTCAACAAAGCTTGCCCGAAAGATCTTTATCCGCTCCCAAACATCGACACACTGGTAGATGCCTCCTCCAGATACAAATACCTCTCCTTTATGGATGCATACTCGGGATATAACCAAATCCCAATGTACCCACCCGACCAAGAAAAAACCTCTTTCTTAACCCCAAAGGAAAATTACTGCTACATCGTTATGCCCTTCAGTCTCAAAAATGTGGGAGCCACTTACCAAAGATTAATGAACAAAGTTTTTTTGGATCACATCGGAAAGATCATGGAGGTCTACGTAGACGACATGCTAGTGAAGACGCAAAACAAAGAGATGTTATTATCTGACCTGACACAAGTATTCAACACCATAAGACGACACGGCATGCGACTCAATCCCACAAAATGTACCTTTGCAGTAGAAGCTGGTAAAGTCTTGGGTTTTATGATCACACAGAGAGAAATCGAGGCAAACCCAGACAAGTGCAGGGCCGTACTCGACATGAAAAGCCCGACTTGTATCAAAGAGGTACAACAACTTAACAGGCGGTTGGCAGCCTTGTCCAGATTCTTGGCTGGATCAGCAATAAGATCTCTCCCCTTCTACGCCATTCTAAGGAAGGGAAAGGAGTTCGAATGGACAGCTGAATGCGAGCAAGCCTTCCAAGACTTCAAAATATTTCTGGGACGGCCACTTATATTAAGTCGGCCACGGGAAGGATGGTGCACGAAATTGTGATCATCAATAGCGCCATCAACATGGTACGCTCAATTGCAATCTCAACTCTTTATCACAACTTCGTACAACTAACCAGCAAGTGCACTGGGTCGTCCAAGTAATAAACCTTACGCGAATAAGGGTCGATCCCACGGAGATTGTGGGTATGAAGCAAGCTGTGGTCATCTTGTAAATCTCAGTCAGGCAGATTCAAATGGTTATGAATGATTTATGAGTAAAGCATAAAATAAAGATAGAGATACTTATGTAATTCATTGGTGAGAATTTCAGATAAGTGTATAGAGATGCTTTGTCCCTTCCGTCTCTCTGCTTTCCTATTGTCTTCATCCAATCCTTCTTACTCCTTTCCATGGCAAGTTGTATGTAGGGTTTCACCGTTGTCAATGGCTACCTCCCATCCTCTCAGTGAAAATGTTCAACGCGCTCTGTTACAGCACAGCTATTCAGCTGTCGGTTCTCGGTCATGTCGGAATAGAATCCAGTGATTCTTTTGCATCTGTCATTAACGCCCCACAATCGCGAGTTTGAAGCTCGTCACAGTCATTCAATCCTTGAATCCTACTCAGAATACCACAGACAAGGTTTAGACCTTCCAGATTCTCTTGAATGCTGCCATCAATTCTAGCTTATACCACGACGATTCCTATTAAGAAATCCAAGAGATAAACATTCAAGCCTTGTTTGCTTGTAGAACGGAAGTGGTTGTCAGGCACGCGTTCATAAGTGAGAATGATGATGAGCGTCACATAATCATCACATTCATCATGTTCTTGGGTGCGTAGAAACAATAGTAATTGCATTAATACTCGAGGTACAGCAGAGCTCCACACCTTAATCTATGGTGTGTAGAAACTCCACCGTTGAAAATACATAAGAACAAGGTCAAGGCATAGGCGAATGGCCAGCCTCCCAAAGAGGGTTCAATCATAAAATCATGATCAAAGGATTCAAGTGATCAAAAGACCTCTAATACAATAGCAAAAGGTCCTACTTATAGAGAACTAGTAGCTAGGGTTTATAGAAATGAGTAAATGACATAAAAATCCACTTCCGGACCCACTTGGTGTGTGCTTGGGCTGAGCATTGAAGCATTTTCGTGTAGAGACGCTTCTTGGAGTTAAACGCCAGCTTTTGTGCCAGTTTGGGCGTTTAACTCCCATTCTTGTGCCAGTTCCGGCGTTTTAGGCCAGAATTCTTGAGCTGACTTAGAATGCCTGTTTGAGCCATCAAATCTCGGGCAAAGTATGGACTATTAAACATTGCTGGAAAGCCCAGAATGTCTACTTTCCAACGCAGTTGAAAGCGCACCAATTGGGCTTCTTTAGCTCCAGAAAATCCACTTAGAGTGCAGGGAGGTCAGAATCCAACAGCATCTGCAGTCCTTTTCAGCCTCTAAATCAGATTTTTGCTCAGGTCCCTCAATTTTAGCCAGAAAATACCTGAAATCACAGAAAAACACACAAACTCATAGTAAAGTCCAGAAAAGTGAATTTTAACTAAAAACTAATAAAAATATAATAAAAACTAACTAAAACATACTAAGAACATACTAAAAACAATGCCAAAAAGCGTATAAATTATCCCCTCATCACAACACCAAACTTAAATTGTTGCTTGTCCCCAAGCAACTGAAAATCAAATAAGATAAAAAGAAGAGAATATACAATGAATTCCAAAAACATCTATGAAGATCAGTATTAATTAGATGAGCGGGGCTTTAGCTTTTTGCCTCTGAACAGTTTTGGCATCTCACTTTATCCTTTGAAATTCAGAATGATGGGCTTCTCTAGGAACTCAGAATCCAGATAGTGTTATTAATTCTCCTAGTTAAGTATGATGATTCTTGAACATAGCTACGTTATGAGTCTTTGCTGTGACCCAAAGCACTCTGTCTTCCAGTATTACCACCGGATACATACATGCCACAGACACATAACTGGGTGAACCTTTTCAGATTGTGACTCAGCTTTGCTAGAGTCCCCAATTAGAGGTGTCCAGGGTTCTTAAGCACACTCTTTTTGCCTTGGATCACAACTTTATTATTTCTCTTTTTTTTCATGTACTATCTCTTTTTTTTTTGAATTCACTGTTTTTTCTTGCTTCAAGAATCATTTTTATGATTTTTCAGATTCTCAGTAACATGTCTCCTTTTTCATCATTCTTTCAAGAGCCAACATTCATGAACAACAAATTCAAAAGACATATGCACTGTTCAAGCATACATTCAGAAACTAAAGTATTGCCACCACATCAAAATAATTAATCTATTATAAAATTCAAAATTCATACAATTCTTCTCTTTTTCAATTAAGAACATTTTTCCTTTAAGAAAGGTGATGGATTCATAGGACATTCATAACTTTAAGGCATAGACACTAAGACACTAATGATCACAGGACACAAACATAGATAAACATAGGCATAAAAATTCGAAAAATAGGAAATTAAAGGACAAGGAGATTAAAGAACGGGTCCACCTTAGTGATGGCGGCTTGTTCTTCCTCTTGAAGATCTTATGGAGTGCTTGAGCTCCTCAATGTCTCTTCCTTGCCTTTGTTGCTCCTCTCTCAAGACTCTTTGATCTTCTCTAATTTCATGGAGGAGAATGGAATGTTCTTGGTGCTCCACCCTTAGTTGTCCCATGTTGGAACTCAATTCTCCTAGGGAGGTGTTGATTTGCTCCCAATAGTTTTATAGAGGAAAGTGCATTCCTTGAGGTATCTCAGGGATTTCATGGTGAGTGGGATCTCTTGTTTGCTCCATCCTCTTCTTAGTGATGGGCTTGTCTTCATCAATGAGGATGTCTCCCTCTATGTCAATTCCAACTGAATAACAAAGGTGACAAATGAGATGAGGGAAAGCTAACCTTGCCAAGGTAGAGGACTTGTCCGCCACCTTATAAAGTTCTTGGGATATAACCTCATGAACTTCTACTTCCACTCCAATCATGATGCTATGAATCATGATAGCCCGGTCTATAGTAACTTCGGACCGGTTACTAGTGGGAATGATTGAGCGTTGGATAAACTCCAACCATCCTCTAGCCACGGGCTTGAGGTCATGCCTTCTTAGTTGAACTAGCTTCCCTCTTGAATCTCTCTTCCATTGAGCGCCCTCTTCACAAATGTCTATGAGGACTTGGTCCAACCTTTGATCAAAGTTGACCCTTCTAGTGTAAGGGTGTTCATCTCCTTGCATCATGGGCAAGTTGAATGCTAACCTTACATTTTCCGGACTAAAATCCAAGCATTTCCCCCGAACCATTGTAAGCCAATTCTTTGGCTCCGGGTTCACACTTTGATCATGGTTCTTGGTGATCCATGCATTGGCATAGAACTCTTGAACCATTAAGATTTCGACTTGTTGAATAGGGTTGGTAAGAACTTCCCAACCTCTTCTTCGGATCTCATGTTGGATCTCCGGATATTCACTCCTTTTGAGTTTGAAAGGGACCTCGGGGATCACCTTCTTCATGGCCACAACTTCATAGAAGTGGTCTTGATGCACCCTTGAGATGAATCTCTCCATCTCCCATGACTCGGAGGTGGAAGCTTTTGCCTTCCCTTTCCTCTTTCTAGAGGTTTCTCTGGCCTTAGATGCCATAAATGGTTATGGAAAAACAAAAAGCAATGCTTTTACCACACCAAACTTGGAAGGTTTGCTCGTCCTCGAGCAAAAGAAGAAAGAAGAGAGTAGAAGAAGAAGAAATAGAGGAGATGGAGGTGGCTTTGTGGCTCGGCCAAGGGGGAGAAGTAGTGTTTAGGTTGTTTGAAAATGAAGGAGTGAAGATGGGTTTATATAGGGGTGGAGAGAGGGGTAGGGTTCGGTCATGTGAGGGTGGGTTGGGAGGGAAAGTGGTTTGAATTTGAATGGTGAGGTAGGTGAGGTTTTATGAAGGATGGATGTGAGTGGTGAGGAGAATAGTGGGATTTGATAGGTGAGGGTTTTTGGGGAAGAGGTGTTGAGGTGATTGGTGAATGGGTGAAGAAGAGAGAGGGTGGTGGGGTAGGTGGGGATCTTGTGGGGTCCACAGATCCTGAGGTGTCAAGGAAAATTCATCCATGCACTAAGTGGCGAGCAAAAATGCTCTTTATGCCAATTCTGGTGTTAAACGCCGGGCTGGTGCCCATTTTTTGCGTTTAACGCCAGCTTCTTGCCCTTTCCTGGCGTTTAACGCCAGTCTGGTGCCCCTTTCTGGCGTTAAACGCCCAGAATGGTGCCAGGCTGGGCGTTAAACGCCTATTTGCTGCCCTTACTGGCATTTAAACGCTAGTAAGTTTCTCCTCCAGGGTGTGCTATTTTTCTTTCTGTTTTTCATTCTGTTTCTGCTTTTTCAATTGATTTTGTGACTTCCCATGATCATCAACCTATAGAAAACATAAAATAACAAAGGAAAATAGATAATATAACATTGGGTTGCCTCCCAACAAGCGCTTCTTTAATGTCAGTAGCTTGACAGTGGGTTCTCATGGAGCCTCACAGATACTCAGAGCCATGTTGGAACCTCCCAACACCAAACTTAGAGTTTGAATGTGGGGGTTCAACACCAAACTTAGAGTTTGGTTATGGCTTCCAAATACCAAACTTAGAGTTTGACTGTGTGGGCTCTTTTTAACTCTGTTTTGAGAGAAGCTCTTCATGCTTCCTCTCCATGGTTACAGAGGGATATCCTTGAGCCTTAAACACTAAGGATTTTTCATTCACTTGAATGATCAATTCTCCTCTGTCAACATCAATCACAGCCTTTGCTGTGGCTAGGAAGGGTCTGCCAAGGATGATGGATTCATCCATGCACTTCCCAGTCTCTAGGACTATGAAATCAGCAGGGATGTAATGGTCTTCAATCTTTACCAGAACATCCTCTACAAGTCCATAAGGTTGTTTTCTTGAATTGTCTGCCATCTTGATGAGCGGATATTTTATACGCTTTTTGGGGGTAATTTCATGTAGATTTTAGTATGTTTTAATTAGTTTTTAGTAGAATATTATTAGTTTTTAGGCAAAAATCATATTTCTGGACTTTACTATGAGTTTGTGTGTTTTTCTGTGATTTCAGGTATTTTCTGGCTGAAATTGAGGGAGCTGAGCAAAAATCTGAGTTAGGTTGAAAAAGGACTGCTGATGTTGTTGGATCCTGACCTCCCTGCACTCGAAATAGATTTTTTGGAGCTACAGGAGTCCAATTGATGCGCTCTCAATTGGGTTGGAAAGTAGACATCCAGGGCTTTCCAGAAATATATAATAGTCCATACTTTGCGTGAAGATAGACGATGTAAACTGGTGTTCAACGTCAGTTTCATGCTGCTGTCTGGCGTCCAGCGCCAGAAACAGGTTACAAGTTGGAGTTCAGCACCCAAAACACGTCACAACCTGGCGTTCAACTCCAAAAACAGCCCAAGCACGTGAGAAGCTTTAGTCTCAGCCCCAGCACACACCAAGTGAGCCCCAGAAGTGAATTTCTGCACCAATTATCTTAGTTTACTCATATTCTGTAAACCTAGGTTACTAGTTTACTATTTAAACAACTTTTAGAGACTTATCTTGTACCTCATGACATTTTCAGATCTGAATTTTATACACTTTGATGGCATGAGTCTCTAAAATCCATTGTTGGGGGTGAGGAGCTCTGCAGCGTCTCAATGAATTAATGCAATTGTTTCTATTTCATTCAAACGTGTGTGTGTTCCTATCTAAGATGTTCATTCGCGCTTAATTGTGAAGGAGGTGATGATCCGTGACACTCATCACCTTCCTCAATCCATGAACATGTGCCTGACAAACACCTCCGTTCTACATCAGATTGAATGAGCATCTCTTAGCTTCCTTAATCAGAATCTTCGTGGTATAAGCTAGAACTGATGGCGGCCACTCTTGAGGATCCGGAAAGTCTAAACCTTGTCTGTGGTATTCCGAGTAGGATTCAAGGATTGAATGGCTGTGACAAGCTTCAAACTCGCGATTGCTGGGCGTGATGACAAATGCAAAAGGATCAATGGATCCTATTCCAACATGATCGAGAACCAACAGCTGATTAGCCGTGCTGTGACAGAGCATCTGGACCGTTTTCACTGAGAGGATGGGAAGTAGCCACTGATGATGGTGACACCCTACATACAGCTTGCCATGGATGGAACTTTACAAACAATTGAGTTGAATATTACATTGCAGAAATTCAGAGGACAAAGCATCTCCAAAACTCTAACATATTCTCCATTAATAAAGTAACAATTCCTTATTCCAACACTTTTACTTCTTACAATTAAATCCAAATAACCTTATTGGCATCCTGACTAAGATTAATAAAATAAACATAGCTTGCTTCAAACCAATAATCTCTGTGAGATCGACCCTTACTCGCGTAAGGTATTACTTGGACGACCCAGTGCACTTGCTGGTTAGTTGTACGGATTGCAAATTCGTGCACCAAGTTTTTGGTGCCGTTGCTGGGGATTATTCGAGTTTGAACAACTAAAGGTTTATTTTATTTCTTAGATTAGGAATAATTTATTTTTGTTGTTATAGAGTCATTAAATTCTGAGTCCTTTATTCCCTTTTTTAAAAAAAATTTTAAGAATATATTATTTTTCTTTGTCAATTTCTAATTTTTGTGAGTTTAGTGTCTTGTTCTAAGTTTGGTGTCAATTGCATGTTTTTCCTTGTCTTTTAATTTTTCGAATTGCATGTTCTTGTTCTTTCTTGATCTTTAAATTGTTCTTGTCAATTTTTCTTGTTTGATCTTTGGTTTGTTTTGTTCTGTGTCTTTTCTTGTTTTTCTTGTGCTTTTTCAAAACATTAGTTTTCAAAAAAAAAATTATTCTTATCTATAAAAATAATACATCTTTAAAGTATGTTACATTTTTAACTCAGTTGGTTAGAGTGTTGGCTTATGTTCTTGGCAATTGGGTATCTTCTTTTTAAAATCTTTTTCAAAAATAATTTTTCTTGATTTAATCTTGCGCCAAACTTTAAGTTTGGTGTTTTCTTGTTAATCTTAATATAATTTTCGAAAATTTTATTAAAGTTTTCTAAAAATTTTAAGTTTGGTGTTCTTTCTTTTGTTCTTGCTGTTCTTGTGAATCTCAAGGTGTTCTTGAATCTTTCTTGTGTTTTGATCTTAAAATTTTTAAGTTTGGTATTTCTTGGTGTTTTCCCTCCAAAATTTTCGAAAATAAGGAGCATTGGATCTAAAAATTTTAAATCTTGTGTCTTTTGTGTGTTTTTCTCTTTCATCATAAAATTCAAAATCCAAAAAAAATATCTTTTCTAACTAATTTTGAACTACATTTTCGAAAATTTTATATAAAAAATTTAGATTTCAATTTCAAAATATTTTCAATTTCTTTTATTTATTTCGTTTTTATTTTATTTTATAAAATAAATTTTTATAAAATAAATAATATCAACATACATATCATCTCCCTTGTTCTATCATGGAATTAAGTGGAAATGAACCGTCCAGAAGGACTCTGGGGTCATATGCTAACCCCACTACTGCTTCATATGGGAGTAGTATCTGTATATCCTCCATTGGAGTTAGTAGCTTTGAGTTGAATCCTCAGCTCATTATCATGGTGCAGTAAAGCTGCCAGTATTTCGGTCTTCCACATGAAGAACCTACAGAGTTTCTGGCACAATTTTTACAAATTGCTGACACAGTGCATGATAAGGAAGTAGATCAGGATGTCTACAGATTATTACTGTTTCCATTTGCTGTAAAAGATCAAGCTAAGAGGTGGTTAAATAACCAACCTAAGAACAGCATAAAGACATGGAAACAGCTGTCAGAAAAATTCCTGAATCACTATTTTCCTCCAAAACGGATGACACAGCTAAGGCTAAGCATCCAAGGCTTCAAACAAGGAGATAATGAATCCCTTTATGATGCCTGGGAGAGATACAGAGAGATGCTAAGAAAATGCCCTTCTGAGATGTTTTCAGAGTGGGTGCAATTAGACATCTTCTACTATGGGCTTACAGAAAAAGCTCAGATTTCTCTAGATCACTCAGCTGGTGGATCTATACATATGAGAAAAACAATTGAAGAAGCCCAAGAACTCATTGATACAGTTGCCAGAAATCAGCATCTGTACCTAAACAGTGAATCTTCCATGAAAGAAGAAGCTAAAACAGTAACTGCTGAACTCAGTCCTGTAGATTAGGCTAATGAATTCAATCAGCAATTAGACTTTCTAACTCAGCAGCTAGCCGAATTCAGGGAAATACTACAGGAAACAAGAATGACTAACAGGAATATGGAAGTACAGTTAAAGCAAACAAAAAAGTAACTGTCAAAACAAATAACAGAAGAATGCCAAGCAGTTCAATTAAGAAGTGGAAAAACATTAAATACCTCACTTCAAAGCAGCAGGAAGCCAAGAAGTGAACAAATGGCTACTCAAAATCCCTCTGAGGACAATCAGAGCCCAGAGAGGAATAAGGATGGCGCTGAACACCCAGACCATGCTCATTTCTGGCGTTCAACGCCAGAAACAAGCATGAATCCGGCATTGAATGCCCAAGGGAAGCACAGTTCTGGCGTTCAGACGCCAGTAACAGATAAGGAGTTGGCGGCTAACGCCACTCCAGCTTCCACCCCTGGCATGCAAACGCCAGTGGGGGATCAGTCACATACAAGTGCTGATAACAACCTTTCTAAAAAGGCTTCCCAACCCACTTCTGTAGGTAATAAACCTGCAGCAACTAAGGTTGAGGAATACAAAGCCAAAATGCCTTATCCTTAAAAACTCCGCCAAGCGGAACAGGATAAGCAATTTGCCCGCTTTGCAGACTATCTCAGGACTCTTGAAATAAAGATTCCATTTGCAGAAGCACTTGAGCAAATACCCTCTTATGCTAAGTTCATGAAAGAGATCTTAAGTCATAAGAAGGATTGGAGGGAGACTGAAAAAATTTACCTCACTGAAGAATGCAGTGCAGTCATTCTGAAAAGCTTACCTGAGAAGCTTAAAGATCCCGAGAGCTTCATGATACCATGCACATTAGAGGGTAATTGCACCAAGCAAGCTCTATGTGACCTTGGGGCAAGTATCAACCTAATACATGCATCTATTATCACAAAGCTTGGTTTGACTGAAGAAGTCAAACCAACCCGGATATGTCTTCAACTTGCTGATGGCTCCATTAAATACCCATCAGGCGTGATTGAAGACATGATTGTCAAGGTTGGGCCATTTGCCTTTCCTACTGACTTTGTGGTGTTGGAAATGGAGGAGCAAAAGAGCGCAACTCTCATTCTAGGAAGACCTTTCCTAGCAACTGGCTGAACCCTCATTGACGTCCAAAAAGGGGAAGTAACCCTGAGAGTCAATGAGGAGGAGTTCAAGTTGAATGTTGTCAAAGCTATGCAACATCCAGACACCCCAAATGACTGCATGAGTGTTGATATTATTGACTCTCTGGTAAGAGAGGTCAACATGGCTGAGAGTCTCGAATCAGAGCTAGAGGACATCTTTAAAGATGTTCAGCCTGACTTGGAGGAAGCAAAGAGAATAATAGAACCTCTGAAAATCCCTCAGGAAGAGGAGAAACCTCCTAAACCCGAGCTCAAACCATTACCACCATCCCTGAAATATGCATTTCTGGGAGAAGGTGATACCTTTCCTGTAATCATAAGCTCTACTTTAGAGCCACAGGAAGAGGAAGCACTAATTCAAGTGCTAAGGACACACAAGACAGCTCTTGGGTAGTCCATCAGTGATCTTAAGGGCATTAGTCCAGCCAGATGCATGCACAAGATCCTATTGGAGGGTGACGCCAAGCCAGTGGTCCAACCACAAAGGTGGCTGAATCCAGCCATGAAGGAAGTGGTGCAGAAGGAGGTCACTAAATTACTAAAGGCTGGGATTATTTATCCTATTTCTGACAGCCCCTGGGTAAGCCCTGTCCAAGTCGTCCCTAAGAAGGGAGGCATGACAGTGGTTCATAATGAAAAAAATGAACTGGTTCCTACAAGAACAGTTACAGGATGGCGTATGTGTATTGATTATAGAAGGCTCAATACAGCCACCAGAAAGGATCATTTTCCTTTACCATTCATAGACCAAATGCTAGAAAGACTAGCAGGTCATGAATACTACTACTTCCTGGATGGATATTCAGGTTATAATCAAATTGCAGTAGATCCCCAGGATCAAGAGAAAACGGCATTCACATGTCCATCTGGAGTATTTGCATACAGAAGGATGCCATTTGGCCTGTGCAATGCACCTGCAACCTTTCAGAGGTGCATGCTCTCAATTTTCTCTGATATGGTGGAAAAATTTCTGGAAGTCTTCATGGATGACTTTTCAGTATTTGGAGACTCATTCAGCTCCTGTCTTGACCATCTAGCACTTGTACTAAAGAGATGCCAAGAGACCAACCTAGTTTTAAACTGGGAGAAATGTCACTTTTATGGTGACTGAAGGAATTGTCCTTGGGCACAAAATCTCGAACAAGGGAATAGAGGTGGATCAAGCTAAGGTAGAGGTAATTGAAAAATTACCACCACCAGCCAATGTTAAGGCAATTAGAAGCTTTCTGAGGCATGCAGGATTCTATAGGAGGTTTATAAAGGATTTTTCGAAAATCGCCAAACCTCTGAGCAATCTGCTAACTGCTGACACGCCATTTATCTTTGATAAGGATTGTCTGCAGGCGTTTGAGACCCTGAAAGCTAAGCTGGTCACAGCACCAGTCATCTCTGCACCAGACTGGACATTACCATTTGAATTGATGTGTGATGCCAGTGACCATGCCATTGGTGCAGTATTGGGACAGAGGCATGACAAGCTTCTGCACATCATTTACTATGCCAGTCGTGTTTTAAATGACGCACAGAAGAATTACACAACCACAGAAAAAGAGCTGCTTGCAGTGGTTTACGCCATTAACAAGTTCAGATCCTATTTGGTAGGATCAAAAGTGATTGTGTACACTGATCATGCTACTCTTAAATATCTACTCACAAAGCAGGATTCAAAACCCAGACTCATCAGATGGGTGTTGCTTCTGCAAGAGTTTGATATAAAAATAAGAGACAGAAAAGGGACAGAAAACCAAGTAGCAGATCACCTGTCCCGAATAGAACCAGTAGAAGGGGCGTCCCTCCCTCTCACTGAGATCTCTGAGACCTTCCCGGATGAGCAACTCTTTGCCATCCAGGAAGTGCCATGGTTTGCAGACATTGCAAACTACAAGGCAGTAAGATTCATACCCAAAGAGTATAGTAGGCAGCAATCAAAGAAGTTGATCACAGATGCAAAGTACTATCTTTGGGATGAACCATATCTCTTCAAGAGATGTGCAGACGGAGTAATCCATAGATGTGTGCCTAAAGAAGAAGCACAGAGAATCCTATGGCATTGCCATGGATCACAGTATGGAGGACATTTTGGAAGTGAGCGAACAGCCACAAGAGTCCTCCAATGTGGCTTCTACTGGCCTACTCTCTATAAAGATTCCCGAGCGTTTGTGCTTAATTGTGATAGTTGCCAAAGATCTGGCAATTTGCCTCACAGTTATGCCATGCCTCAACAAGGGATCTTGGAGATTGAGTTGTTTGATGTATGGGGCATTGACTTCATGGGACCTTTCCCACCATCATACTCAAACACTTATATTCTGGTGGCAGTGGATTATGTATCTAAATGGGTGGAAGCTATTGCAACACCTACTAATGACACTAAAACAGTGTTAAAATTCCTCCAGAAACACATCTTCAGCAGATTTGGTACCCCTAGAGTATTAATCAGTGATGGGGGCACTCATTTCTGCAATAAACAGCTTTACTCTGCTATGGTTCATTATGGAGTTAGCCACAGGGTAGCCACTCCATATCATCCACAGACAAATGGGCAAGCTGAAGTCTCCAATAGAGAACTCAAAAGAATCCTGGAACGGACTGTAATTAACCGTAGAAGGGATTGGGCAAGAAGCTTGGATGATGCTCTGTGGGCATACAGAACCGCATTCAAGACCCCTATAGAGACCTCTCCATACCAGCTTGTGTATGGAAAGGCATGTCACTTGCCAGTGGAACTGGAACATAAGGCCTACTGGGCAACCAGATTCCTGAACCTTGATGCCAAGATAGCTGGAGAAAAATGATTGCTTCAGTTAAATGAGCTAGAGGAATTTAGACTCAATGCTTTCGAGAATGCAAAAATTTACAAAGAGAAAGCAAAAAGGTGGCATGATAAGAAATTGTCATCTAGAGTCTTTGAGCCGAGGCAGAAAGTTTTGCTATTTAATTCTAGGCTCAAATTATTCTCCGGGAAATTAAAATCCCGGTGGAGAGGTCCATATGTAATTACTAATGTATCACCATATGGATACGTAGAGCTTCAGGATAATGACTCTAACAAAAAGTTCATTGTTAATGGACAGAGAGTTAAACATTATCTTGAAAGCAATTTTGAGCAAGAATGCTCAAAACTGAGACTTAATTAAAGCTAAGTAATAGTCCAGCTAACGACATTAAAGAAGCGCTTGCTGGGAGGCAACCCAGCCAATCACAAAATTTAATTTTATTCGTTTTGATCAATTAATTGATTTTTACAGGTATATGTCAAAGTATCTTCAAGGTAAAATAGCAATTGATTGGATTCACAAAGTTACAAGGGAATTTAGAAGCTCACTGGCGTGAAAAAGCCAGTAAGAAACATTTTGGGCGTTGAACGCCCAAAAGAAGCACCCACTGGGCGTTCAACGCCAGTAAGGGTAGCCATCTGGGCGTTAAACGCCAGAAAGGAGCATCTTCTGGGCGTTGAACGCCAGAAAGAAGCACCTTCTGGGCGTTTAACGCCAGAACTACAGCATCCTGGGCGTTTAACGCCAGAACTACAGCATCCTGGGCGTTTAGAAAAAACGCCCAGTGACAAAGGACTTCCTGGCGTTCAACGCCAGAAAGAAGCAATAGCTGGGCGTTGAACGCCCAGGAGAAGCATCAATTGGGCGTTAAACGCCCAAAACATGCAGCAGTTGGGCGTTTAACGCCAGGATGGTGGGGAAGAGGTAAAATTCGTTTTCCTTTACAAATTTTCTAATTTTTTATGTTTCAAATCATGATTTCTTGCATATATATGTTTCAAAATGTCATCCTTCAAATCAAAATAGTTTTCTAAGAACCCTAATTTCTAAAATCCCTTTTTCAAAAATAATAGAGCTTCATACATAAACATAAACCTTTTTCCAATCCAATCCAACTCTTTTTCCAATTTCTTTTCAAACTTAATTATCTTTTAAAATCTTTTTCAAATTATAAATTTCAAATTTATTTTTAAATATCATTCATATCTTTTTAAATTATACCCTTTTCTTGTCATATTTATCTTTTATAAAACATATCTTTTATCTTATATCTTTTCTTACTTTCGAAAACCCACCCCCCTTTAAATCCACTTTCGGCGCCCCTTTCATCATCCACCATTCCACACCTGCTCTCCTTCTATCCCTCTTCTCTCTTTTCTTTTGCTTGAGGACAAGCAAACCTCTAAGTTTGGTGTGCTTATCCGTGATCACAAAAACATACTCACTTTGATAATGGCCCCTAAAGGAAAACAACCCAACCCAAGAGGTAAGAAAGAGAATATTCCAAAACCACTTTGGAATCAAGGGAAGTTCTTAACTAAAGAACATTCAGACCATTACTACAAAATAATGAGTCTAAGATCAGTGATCCCGGAAGTCAAGTTCGATCTGAAAGAAGATGAATATCCGGAGATCCAAGAACAAATTCGAAACAGGAACTGGGAAATCCTAGCTAATCCTGAAACGAAAGTGGGAAGGAATATGGTTCAGGAGTTCTATGCAAATCTATGGCAGACAGACAGGCAAAGAATAATTGGAGCTGCCCTCTATGATCATCGGACCTTAGTCAGAAGAAAGTTTGTTCACACCCATCCTGACAAAATCAGGGAGATCTTTAAGCTTCCTCAACTGAAGGATGACCCAGACTCCTTTAATAGGAGAATGATGAGGGTAAACAAAGGCCTGGACAAGATTCTAGAGGATATATGCATCCCTGAAGCCAGGTGGACCACCAGCACAACTGGCATCCCAAATCAACTCAAAAGAGAAGATCTCAAACCAGCTGCCAGAGGCTGGCTGGATTTCATTGGGCGTTCCATATTGCCCACCAGCAACCGTTCTGAAGTTACTGTTAAAAGAGCAGTGATGATTCACTGCATCATGTTGGGAAAAGAAGTAGAAGTCCATCAACTGATCTCGTGTGAACTATACAAAATAGCAAACAAGAATTCCAAGGACGCCAGATTGGCCTATCCAAGCTTAATTTCTATTCTCTGCAGAGATGCCGGAGTGAAGATGGGAATAACAGAATATATTTCAGTTGAGAGGCCAATCACTAAAATATCAATGGAAAGACAACAGCTGCAGGATGATCCAATCAAGAGGAGAGCACAAGAAGTCCTCCCAGAACTTCCTCAATTCGAATATTGGGAACATCTTGAAGCATCTATTTCCAAATTGTAAGAAGCTATGAACCAAATAAAGGAAGAACAGAACAATCAAAGTAGCATGCTTTGCAAACTGCTTAAGGAACAAGAAGAGCAAGGGCGTGATTTAAGGGAGCTGAAGCGCCAGAAATTAATCCTTGAAGGACCAAGCACCCCACAGATCAGAGAAACATCTACTTCCCAAAACACAGGTTGTTGAGTTCTAATTTTAGCTTTAACTCTGTGATAGTATTATTATAGAAATTTACCTTAGAAGATATGTAGTAGTAGTAGTAGTAATTAGCATATCTATTCTGGTCTTATTTCCAATTAAGTTATAATTTATCTTTCTCATCATCATCAGACATGAATAAAGTAGTAGATTTTTAGAATAAAGAAGTAATTTATATTTTTTGAATTCTTAATAATAAAAATTATAATTAATTACATGTGGTGGAAATACTTTTTGTTCTCTGAATGAATGCTTGAACAGTGCATATTTTATCCTGAATTTGAAGAATGTTGGCTCCTGAAAGAATGAGGAACACGAAAAATATTATTGATGATTTGAAAAATCATAAATTTGATTCTTGAAGCAAGAACAAGCAGTCAAAAAAAAAAGTTACAAGGAATCATTAGATCAAGAAGAGGAACAAAAGCCAATAGCCCTTAAAACCAAAAGGCAATGGTGAAAAGGATCCAAGGCATTGAGCATCAGTGGGTAAGAGGGTCCAAGGAAGTAATTCCAGGCCTAAGCGGCTAAATCAAGCTGTCCCTAACCATGTGCTTGTGGCATGCAGGTCCAAGTGAAAAACTTGAAACTGAGTGGTTAAAGTCGTGATCCAAAGCAAAAAGAGTGTGCTTAAGAGCTCTGGACACCTCTAACTGGGGACTTTAGCAAAGCTGAGTCACAATCTGAAAAGGTTCACTCAGTCATGTGTCTGTGACATTTATGTATCTGGTGGTAATACTGGAAAACAAAGTGCTTAGGGCCACGGCCGAGACTCATAAAGTAACTGTGTTCAAGAATCAACATACTACACTAGGCGAATCAATAATACTATCTGAATTCTGAGTTCCTATGGATGCCAATCATTCTGAATTTCAAAGGATAGAGGGAGATGCCAAAACTATTCAGAAACAAAAAGCTACAAGCCCCGCTCATCTAATAAGAATCTGAGCTCCATTTAAAATTCTAAGATATTATTACTTCTTAATTTCTTTTCATCCTATTTTATTTATCTAGTTGCTTGAGGACAAGCAACAGTTTAAGTTTGGTGTTGTGACGAGCGGATATTTTATACGCTTTTTGGGGGGTAATTTCGTGTAGATTTTAGTATGTTTTAATTAGTTTTTAGTAGAATATTATTAGTTTTTAGGCAAAAATCATATTTCTGGACTTTACTATGAGTTTGTATGTTTTTCTGTGATTTCAGGTATTTTCTGGCTGAAATTGAGGGAGCTGAGCAAAAATCTGAGTTAGGCTGAAAAAGGACTGCTGATGCTGTTGGATCCTGACCTCCCTGCACTCGGAATGGATTTTTTGGAGCTACAAGCGTCCAATTGATGCGCTCTCAATTGGATTGGAAAGTAGACATCCAGGGATTTCCAGAAATATATAATAGTTCATACTTTGCGTGAAGATAGATGACGTAAACTGGCGTTCAACGCCAGTTTCATGCTGCCGTTTGGCGTCCAGCGCTAGAAACAGGTTACAAGTTGGAGTTCAGCGCCCAAAACACGTCACAACCTGGCGTTCAACTCCAGAAACAGCCCAAGCACGTGAGAAGCTTTAGTCTCAGCCCCATCACACACCAAGTGGGCCCCAGAAGTGGATTTCTGCACCAATTATCTTAGTTTACTCATATTCTGTAAACCTTGGTTACTAGTTTACTATTTAAACAACTTTTAGAGACTTATCTTGTACCTCATGACATTTTCAGATCTGAATTTTATACACTTTGACGGCATGAGTTTTTAAACTCCATTGTTGGGGGTGAGGAGCTCTGCAGCGTCTCAATGAATTAATACAATTGTTTCTATTTCATTTAAACGTGTGTGTGTTCCTATCTAAGATGTTCATTCGCGCTTAATTGTGAAGGAGGTGATGATCCGTGACACTCATCACCTTCCTCAATCCATGAACATGTGCCTGACAAACACCTCCGTTCTACATCAGATTGAATGAGCATCTCTTAGCTTCCTTAATCAGAATCTTCGTGGTATAAGCTAGAACTGATGGCGGCCACTTTTGAGGACCCGGAAAGTCTAAACCTTGTCTGTGGTATTCCGAGTAGGATTCAAGGATTGAATGGCTGTGACAAGCTTCAAACTCGCGATTTCTGGGCGTGATGACAAACGCAAAAGGATCATTGGATCCTATTCCAACATGATCGAGAACCAACAGCTGATTAGCCGTGCTGTGACAGAGCATCTGGACCGTTTTCACTGAGAGGATGGGAAGTAGCCACTGACGATGGTGACACCCTACATACAGCTTGCCATGGATGGAACTTTACAAATAATTGAGTTGAATATTACATTGCAGAAATTCAGAGGACAAAGCATCTCCAAAACTCCAACATATTCTCCATTAATAAAGTAACAATTCCTTATTCCAACACTTTTACTTCTTACAATTAAATCCAAATAACCTTATTGGCATCCTGACTAAGATTAATAAAATAAACATAGCTTGCTTCAAACCAATAACCTCCGTGGGATTGACCCTTACTCGCGTAAGGTATTACTTGGACGACCCAGTGCACTTGCTGGTTAGTTGTACGGATTGCAAATTCGTGCACCACATCTCTAGTGAGATTCTTGCAGCTTGCACCTCAAAGATCCCTAGCTTCTCCATTACAGAGAGAGGCATGAGGTTTATGCTTGACCCTAGGTCACACAGAGCCTTCTTGAAGGTCATGGTGCCTACTGTACAAGGTATTGAGAACTTCCCAGGGTCCTGTCTCTTTTGAGGTAATCTCTGTCTAGTTAAGTCATCCAGTTCTTTGGTGAGCAAAGGGGGTTCATCCTCCCAAGTCTCATTACCAAATAACTTGTCATTTAGCTTCATGATTACTCCAAAGTACATAGCAACTTGCTCTTCAGTGACATCTTCATCCTCTTCAGAGGAAGAATACTCATCAGAGCTCATGAATGGCAGAAGTAAATCCAATGGAATCTCTATGGTCTCAGCGTGAGCCTCAGATTCCCATGGTTCCTCATTAGGGAACTCATTGGAGGCCAGTGGACGTCCATTGAGGTCTTCCTCAGTGGCGCTCACTGCCTCTTCCTCCTCTCCAAAGTCGGCCATGTTTATGGCCTTACACTCTCCTTTTGGATTCTCTTCTTTATTGCTTGGAAGAGTACTAGGAGGGAGTTCAGTAACTTTCTTACTCAGCTGACCCACTTGTGCCTCCAATTTTCTAATGGAGGACCTTGTTTCAGTCATGAAACTTTGAGTGGTTTTGATTAGATCAAAGACCATGGTTGCTAAGTCAGAGTGGCTCTGCTTAGAATTCTCTGTCTGTTGCTGAGAAGATGATGGAAAAGGCTTGCCATTGCTAAACCTATTTCTTCCACCATTATTGTTGTTGAAACCTTATTGAGGTCTCTGTTGATCCTTCCATGAGAGATTTGGATGATTTCTCCATGAAGGATTATAGGTGTTTCCATAGGGTTCTCCCATGTAATTCACCTCTTCCATTGAAGGGTTCTCAGGATCATAAGCTTCTTCCTCAGATGAAGCGTCCTTAGTATTGCCTGGTGCAGCTTGCATTCCAGACAGACTTTGAGAAATCATATTGACTTGTTGAGTCAATATTTTGTTCTGAGCCAATATGGCATTCAGAGTATCAATCTCAAGAACTCTTTTCTTCTGATTCACCCCATTGTTCACAGGATTCCTTTCAGAAGTGTACATGAATTGGTTATTTGCAACCATTTCAATGAGTCCTTGAGCTTCTGCAGGCGTCTTCTTCAGATGAAGAGATCCTCCAGCAGAGCTGTCCAATGACATCTTGGACAGTTCAGACAGACCATCATAGAAGATACCTATGATGCTCCATTCAGAAAGCATGTCAGATGGACACTTTCTGATCAATTGTTTGTATCTTTCCCAAGCTTCATAGAGGGATTCACCTTCCTTCTGTCTGAAGGTTTGGACTTCCACTCTAAGTTTACTCAATTTTTGAGGTGGAAAGAACTTTGCCAAGAAGGCATTGACTAGCTTTTCCCAAGAGTTCAGGCTTTCTTTAGGTTGTGAGTCCAACCATATCCTAGCTCTGTCTCTTACAGCAAAAGGGAATAGCATAAGTCTGTAGACCTCAAGGTCAACCCCATTGGTCTTGACAGTGTCACAGATTTGCAAAAATTCAGCTAAAAATTGATGAGGATCTTCCAATGAAAGTCCATAGAACTTGCAATTTTGTTGCATTAGAGAAACTAATTGAGGCTTAAGCTCAAAGTTGTTTGCTCTAATGGCAGGGATAGAGATGCTTCTCCCATAGAAGTTGGGAGTAGGTGCAATAAAGTCACCCAGCACCTTCCTTGCATTGTTGGCATTGTTGTTGTTTTCGGCTGCCATGTCTTCTTCTTTGAAGAATTCTGCTAAGTCCTCTACAGAGAGTTGTGCTTTAGCTTCTCTTAGCTTTCGCTTCAAGGTCCTTTCAGGTTCAGGGTCAGCCTCAACAAGAATGCTTTTGTCCTTGCTCCTGCTCATATGAAAGAGAAGAGAACAAGAAAATATGGAATCCTCTATGTCACAGTATAGAGATTTCTTGAGGTGTTAGAGGAAAAGAAAGATAGAAGGAAAAGGTAGAAGAATTCGAACTTAGAAAGATAGAGTTCGAATTATACATGTTAGTCCATAAATAGAAGGATGTGAGAAGAGGGGAAGAAATAAATTAAAAAGATTTTAAAAACATTTTGAAAATTGATTGATGATTTTCGAAAACTAAGATTGAGAAAGAAGTAAAGTGATTTTTGAAAAAGATTTTGGAATGAGAAATCAAAAAGATATGATTGAAAACTACTTTTGAAAAAGATGTGATTAAGAAGATATGATTAAAAAGATATAGTTTTAAAAAGATATGATCGAGAAGATATGATTTGGAAAAATAATTTAAAAAGATTTGATTTTTAAACTCAATGACTTGGCTAACAAGAAAAGATATGATTTAAACATTAAACCTTTCTCAACAGAAAAGGCAACATACTTGAAATGTTGAATCAAATCATTAATTGTTAGCAAGTATTTTTGAAAATGGAAAGAAATTGATTTTGAAAATATATGATTGAAAAGATATGATTTGAAAAAGATTTGATTTTGAAAAATTTTGAAAACTTGAAAAAAAATTTGAATTGAAAACAAAATCTTCCCTCTTGTGCCATCCTGGTGTTAAACGCCCAGAATGGTATACATTCTGGTGTTTAACGCCGAAAACGCTACCCTTTTGGGCATTAAACGCCCAGCCAGGCACCCTGGCTGGCGTTTAAATGCCAGTTTTCCTTTTTCACTGGGCGTTTTGAACACCCAGCTTTTTCTGTATAATTCCTCTGCTGTATGTTTTGAATCTTCAATTCTCTGTATTATTGACCTGAAAAAACACAAATTAAAATTTTTTGGATTTTTAATGATGAGGAAAAATCAAAATGCAACTAAAATCAAATAAACAATGCATGCAAGACACCAAACTTAGAAGTTTATATACTACTGACACTAACAAATTGAGAATGCATATGAGAAACAACAAAACACACAAAACAAGAGAATTTAAAGATCAGAGCAATGAAATCATCAAGAACAACTTGAAGATCAATGAAGACACATGATAAATACAAGAAGAACAGAAACATGCAATTGACACCAAATTTAAAATGAGACACTAGACTCAAACAAGAAATATTTTTGGTTATTATGATTTTGAAATTTTTTTGGTTTTTTTTTCAAAAATTATATGGAGAAGAAAATAAAGAGATTCAAAATTTTTAATAAGAATTCCAGGAATCATGCAATGTTCGTCTAAAGCTTCAGTCTAAAGGAATTAGACATGGCTAGCCAAGCTTCAGTAGGTCATTGCATTCAAGAGCTAAATTGATGAAGATCAATCAGCTTTGGTGATGATAAGAACATCACATTGAAACACTAGAATTCATTCTTAAAAATTCTGAAAAATACCTAATCTAAGCAACAAGATGAACCGTCAGTTGTCCAAACTCAAACAATCCACGGCAACGGCGCCAAAAACTTGGTGCACGAAATTGTGATCATCAATAGCACCATTAACATGGTACGCTCAATTGCAATCTCAACTCTTTATCACAACTTCGCACAACTAACCAGCAAGTGCACTGGGTCGTCCAAATAATAAACCTTACGCGAGTAAGGGTCGATCCCACGGAGATTGTTGGTATGAAGCAAGCTATGGTCATCTTGTAAATCTCAGTCAGGCAGATTCAAATGGTTATGAATGATTTATGAGTAAAGCATAAAATAAAGATAGAGATACTTATGTAATTCATTGGTGAGAATTTCAGATAAGTGTATGGAGATGCTTTGTCCCTTCCGTCTCTCTGCTTTCCTACTGTCTTCATCCAATCCTTCTTACTCCTTTCCATGGCAAGCTGTATGTAGGGTTTCACCGTTGTCAATGGCTACCTCCCATCCTCTCAGTGAAAATGTTCAACGCGCTCTGTCACAACACGACTATTCAGCTGTCGGTTCTCGATCATGTCAGAATAGAATTCAATGATTCTTTTGCGTTTGTCACTAACGCCCCACAATCGCGAGTTTGAAGCTCGTCACAGTCATTCGATCCTTGAATCCTACTTAGAATACCACAGACAAGGTTTAGACCTTCCAGATTCTCTTGAATGCCGCCATTAATTCTAGCTTATACCACGAAGATTCTGATTAAGAAATCCAAGAGATAAACATTCAAGCCTTGTTTGCTTGTAGAACAGAAGTGGTTGTCAGGCATGCGTTCATAAGTGAGAATGATGATGAGCGTCACATAATCATCACATTCATCATGTTCTTGGGTGCGAATGAATATCTTAGAACAAGAATAAGCTGAATTGAATAGAAGAACAATAGTAATTGCATTAATACTCGAGGTACAGCAGAGCTCCACACCTTAATCTATAGTGTGTAGAAACTCCACCATTGAAAATACATAAGAACAAGGTCTAGGCATGGGCGAATGGCCAGCCTCCCAAAGAGGGTTCAATCATAAAATCATTATCAAAAGATTCAAGTGATCAAATGACCTCTAATACAATAGCAAGAGGTCCTACTTATAGAGAACTAGTAGCTAGGGTTTACAGAAATGAGTAAATGACATAAAAATCCACTTCCGGGCCCACTTGGTGTGTGCTTGGGCTGAGCATTGAAGCATTTTCGTGTAGAGACTCTTCTTGGAGTTAAACGCCAGCTTTTGTGCCAGTTTGGGCGTTTAACTCCCATTCTTGTGCCAGTTCCGGCGTTTTACGCCAAAATTCTTGAGCTGACTTGGAATGCCTGTTTGGGCCATCAAATCTCGGGCAACGTATGAACTATTATACATTGCTGGAAAGCCCAAGATGTCTACTTTTTAACGCAGTTGAGAGCGCGCCAATTGGGCTTCTGTAGCTCCAGAAAATCCACTTCAAGTGAAGGGAGGTCGGAATCCAACAGCATCTGCAGTCCTTTTCAGCCTCTGAATCAGATTTTTGCTCAGGTCCCTCAATTTCAGCCAGAAAATACCTGAAATCACAGAAAAATACACAAACTCATAGTAAAGTCTAGAAAAGTGAATTTTAACTAAAAACTAATAAAAATATAATAAAAACTAACTAGAACATACTAAAAACATACTAAAAACAATGCCAAAAAGCGTATAAATTATCCGCTCATCAAAGGAGAACCACTCATCTTGTACCTCGCAGTGGGAAATCGGGCAATAGCCTCAGCATTGGTCCGAGAAGACAACAGTGGGCAACAACCCATATACTTTATCAGCAAAGCGTTACAAGGGTCCGAGCAGAACTACTAGAAAATAGAAAACTTCGCTTACGCTCTCATAATAACATCTCGACGACTTTGCCCATATTTCCAGTCTCACACCATTAAAGTTCGGACCAACCAGCCCATAAAAGAAATCTTACAGAAAACAGACTTGGCAGGAAGAATCTTGCAATGGGCAGTCGAGTTGTCCAAATTCGACCTTCAATACGAAGCTCGGACGGCCATCAAATCTCAATATCTGGCCGACTTCATTATGGAATTTATAGACACACAAAAAATCCCCGCAGAATGGAATTTATACGTGGACGGCTCCTCAAATAAAATGGGAAGTGGTGCAGGCATAATAATTGAAAGCGACCAGGGGACCCAAATCGAACTCTCCCTCAAATTCGAGTTCCCTGCCTCAAATAATCAAGCAGAATATGAGGCATTACTAGCTGGTTTGAACCTGGCTAGGGAGGTTGGAGCTCAAAAACTTATCATCTTCAGCGACTCACAGGTAGTCACTTCACAAATAACAGGAAGCTACCAAGCCAAAGATCCTACTATGAAAAATTACTTGGACAAAACCAGGGAACAGCTCGGACAACTCGAAGAGTATGAGATTCGACACATACCCCGAGAACAGAATGCCCGGGCCGATGCACTCTCAAAATTAGCCAGCACCAAACCAGGAGGCAATAATAGAAGCCTCATCCAAGAAATTCTACAGAATCCATCAATCTCAGAAGAAGAAAAGGTCCTAGCCATTACAAGTCGCGATCAGGGATGGATGACCCCCATAATTAATTACCTCACAACAGAAGCCCTCCCTACAGATGAGAAAGAGGCAAAGAGGTTAAAATGGGAAGCACAATACTACACCATCATAAATAATACTTTATACAAAAGAGGGATTTCAACACCATTGCTAAAATGCGTGCCGACTTCCAACACTAAAGATATCCTAGAAAACGTACACAGTGACATTTGTGGCAATCACCTCGGAGCGCAAGCACTCGCCAAAAAAGTACTTCGAGCAGGATTCTATTGGCCAACTCTACAAAAAGAAGCCACGGAATTTGTAAAGACATGTTCGCCATGTCAAAAGCATGCCAACTTCCACACCGCTCCGGCAGAGGAACTCATCAGCGTAACCTCACCTTGGCCATTCGCAAAATGGGGACTCCATCTCCTCGGACCTTTTCCTCAAGGATCAGGACAAGTCAAATTCCTCATAGTAGGAATAGACTACTTCACAAAATGGATCGAGGCAGAACCCCTAGCCAATGCCACAGCTCAAAGAAGTCGAAAATTCCTATATAAAAACATCGTCACAAGGTTCGGAATTCCATACTCCATCACTACAGACAATGGTACCCAGTTCACAGACGCAGGCTTCAGAAAACTAGCGGCCAACCTGAATATAAAACAACAATTCACCTCTGTTGAGCACCCCCAAGCCAATGGGCAAGCTGAAGCTGCTAACAAAGTTATATTAGCAGCGTTAAAACGAGATTACAGGATGCAAAGGGAGCCTAGGCTGAAGAGCTCCCGCAAGTCCTATGGGCATATCGAACGACTTCACATTCCACGACAAAGGAGTCACCTTTCTGGTTAGCCTACGAAATGGAGGCAATGATCCCAATGGAGGTCGAAGAAGGATCACCCAGAGTAATCCATTTTAGCGAAAAAGCCAACTCCCAACTTCAAAGGGAAGAGCTCGACTTACTTCCATAAATTCGAGAAAAAGCTTGGATAAGGGAAGAGGCGCTGAAATGACGAATGGCCTCTAGATACAACCAAAAAGTAATACAGCGGGCCTTTGCTGAAAACGACCTCATCCTAATCCGAAACGATATAGGAACAACTCGACCTGGAGAAGGAAAGCTGGCAGCAAACTGGAAAGGACCCTTCTGAGTCATAGAAGTACTAGGAAAGGGTTACTACAGGCTTTCCGAACTCGACGGGCGAGAGCTTCCTAGATCATGGCATGCCTGCAACCTAAGAAGGTACTATAGCTAGGGATGATAAAAGATCTTGGACAAGGCACACTCTTTTTCCTGAAAAAGTTTTTTTAACGAGGTGCCCCGCCAAGACCTACAAATCACCCGACTTAGGAAATTAACTCCTCATGTATATTTGTATTTTCTTTTAATAAAATTTATTTAGATTCTCTACAAATGCTCAAGTCGTATTATTCTGAAAACATTCATCGCCCGATTGTAAAGTTACAGATCGACAGAAAGTGAAAACTGAATTCACTGCACGATCACGATAAAAACGAGGGCTAAAAACCCAAATTCTACAAAATCGGCAAAGATGAAAATAGAATAATGCAAGAAGTTATAGAAAGTTATCCATAGAAAGGACCTGACGAGGTCCTAATAAAATGGATTGCTATAAAATAACTTAAAGACTGGCCGGCACAAAAAGTCAGACCAGCCACAACAACCCAAGTTATAAGTAAAGCCCTGGAAAGAGGTCTAGCCAACCCTATAAAAGAGGATTACTATAACTTCGAAGAGCCCAACATGAGGAAGTCGGACTCCTACAAAAAAATTACAAAAGATAATCGCTGAAAGAGACCTGAACAAGGTCCAAGAAAGAGGATTATCAAGTAACTCGACAGGGCCCGATGTGACAAAGTCGGCCCGGGAAGATAAAGTTACAAAAGATAAATCCCTGAAAGAGACCTGACCAAGGTCCAAGAAAGAGGATTATCAAGTAACTTGACAGGGCTCGACGTGACAAAGTCGGCCTGGAAAGATAAAGTAAAAAAAGATAAATCCATGAAAAAGACCTGAACAAGGTCCAAGAAAGAGGATTATCAAGTAACTCGACAAAGTCCGACATGACGAAGTCGGTCCAAGATACAAAGCTACAAAGGTAATCCCCTGAAAGAGCCCTGAACAAAGTCCAAGAAAGAGGATTACCGAGTAAATTGATAGGAACCGACACGATAAAGCTACCCTTGGAAGAGACCTTAAGTAAGGTCCAAAAACGAAGGGCTACAAAAAAAAACCAAGTTGAAAAATTGGCAATCTCAGTATCACGATAAACAACAGTTTAAGATTGATGAGAGCAGCGTCAGGCCAAAGAATCAAGTTGATCATGTCAGACAAAAACCTACGAAGGTGCCAAGACGAGTGCAAAGCAGACAGGATATAAAAACTACTAAGTTATGATAATAGCAAGCTTCAGAGGCCACCCAAATCAGCCCAGGAAGCTCGAAAGTCACTTTGTTTTTCAAAACAAAGTTGCTAAACAAGCAACAGAAGTATCAACAGTCAAACAAAACACCATTTACAAAATAAAAGAGTTCAAAGCCCACAGGCCAGGCTATACACAAATACATCAGAAATAATCAAAGAGAGTCCAAAGGTTTCCCAGTAACAGCATCCCGGGGTAAAGGAGGATGAGTCTGAAGAGGCACTGTATCTACTGTCCCATCATCCTGGTTCAGGATCTGGACATCAGGATCGGACTCAGGCTGAATGACTTCGGCTACTTGAGAAGAAGAGGGCAGCACAACGAAGACTTTGGTAGAAGGAACAGGAGGAGGCTTAACATCATCATCATCAGGGTCCTCGGGAACGATTTTGCCATCCTTCACAATATTATCCAAGCTAAACAAGGCAAGGTCAGCCTCTGGGGCAATAACCCGAACCTGTTCCTTCAGGTTCTCATAGGCAGCAATTACGCTGCCCACAAGATGACCCTGGAGCTCGGAATAATCAACATGGACCGACTCTAGCTCTACTCGAAGATGCATCACTTCTCGGTAGGACGTGACATAGCTTTCTTTATGCTTCAAAGCCACATCATCAGCCAATCACACAGAGGCTGCCAGGGCAAGAGAGCTGGCCTTCTCCCCTTCCAGCTCCTTCTTCAATTTAGTCACCTCTGCTTCAAACTCCTCCTTGAGACCCTTCATCCGATCAAATTCTCGCTTAGCTTCCTCCATAAAAGCTTTGGTAGCATGCAGAGGTAGATTTTGGGCAGTACGATACAAAGCAGCTCCTATATGAGCCATCTTGATACTACTCCAAGTTATAAAATCCAAGTGATGAAGGAGAGATACATCATCCATTGAAAGAGCACCATAAGGTGCGATCTGCTGGTCCACAAAACCAATAGAATCAAAATATGGGGCATCTAGATTGAAAGGTTCAACAGTTCGAGGTCTTTTTGGAGGAGGAGCGGCCAAAAAAGAAACCACAACAGCAGTAGAAGATTGAGGGGGATCCACTAAACGGACCCGAGGTGTAGGGATCATTCTCCTCGGGCCAAGAGAGCTCGGCACGGATGGCTTCAAAGGAGCTTGGAAAGTTCCTTCCCCATTAGCCCGGGCCGAGATGTTTTGAGCCATAGTAGCTTTCCTCGCCTTCTTGAAGGCCTTCATTGCATCATTATTCTTGGCCATCTCTACAAAATGAAAAACAATAATTTATCATGCCAGGAAGAAAGCAGGAGAAAAACAAGATAACAAGATATATCAAGGCAGTAACCAAAGCAGTTCGAATAAGGGACGGATCTCCCAAAGACGTTTTAGTATCCAAGTGAGGAGGTTCTCCCTAAATATCCTCCAAAACATTCACAAAGGACTGATCGACCTCGCTCAACATCTCCCAAGTATATCGGGATACCACTACATTCCTCTGCCACTGTAAGGGAAAGCAGGGCTCATTATTTTCATCCAGAAAGAAAGGTCGGGCTCCTTCAACAGCCTGGACCTTAAAGAAGTAGTTCTTAAAATCCCGGAAAGATTCGTCATACATGGAAAAAACCTTGTGCCCCTGGGCAGACCTAAAAGAAATCCAAGAAGCTTTCTTCTTGGTAGTCCCAGGTTTGGTCAACACAAAAAGATACAGAAAAAGAGTTTGAGAAGGCGTAATACCAAATTCTTGACAAACAAGCTGAAAAATCTTGATGAAGCCCCATGAATTCGGATGGAGCTGCGAAGGGGCTACATTACAAGACCATAACAGGTCAGTTTCAAAAGAAGTAAAAGGAAATGTGATGTTCATTTGGCTAAAAAAAAGTCATAAGCATAAAAGAAGGGACGCTCCCCCTAGATCAGGACTGGGAAGCAAACTCTATCGCTAGAATCAAGTGCTACCAACTCATAATTGCCCTCCTGATCTGCACTGCTACAGACACGATGATGCTTCCTAAGCGTCGCACAAAATTCTGAATCGACTAAAGAAACACACAGCAAGACAAGAGAGTCCAGCCAATCGGACATCCCTTAGGGAACCTCAGAAGACGCCTCGACAATATTTTTTCGGGAAGATATGGCCAACTAATCCTACAAAGCAAGAAAAAAGGTTGGGTTACTAAAAAGGTAAAGACATCCCAGACGAAATCAAAACAACTCAGATAGCACATTCCAGCGCGGTACAGACAAAAAGGAAAACCCCAGGACACAACCCAGAGTCCAGGGGCATCCTTTGGAGGCAATCAGGGAATAAAGATTCAGGAAAATCCACATGACTAATGTCTCAGTAAAAAACCCTTTCCAAGAAAAAACTAACGTCTCAGCAGAAACCCTTTCCAAGAAAAACAAACACAAAGAAGATCAAAAACGCCATTAAAAGGAGCAAACTCCCTCAAAACAAACAAAGTTCTGCAAAACAGGAGTGGCATACGAAGCCCTAAAAAAGCAAAATCAGGAGAAAACAACTAGAAGCATACATAAAGGCAATAAGAAGACCAGAAGGCATGCATCACAGTGATAAACCGAGCGTGATAATATACAAAGATCCAAGCTTTTCAACATGCACTCAGTCAGAACTTCAAAAAAATAGATACGGAGCAGCAAAATAGACGATGGAAGAAAAAGAAAAACCAACCTGAAAAAGGAGAAGAATGCGGAAGAGGGTTGAAGACGAAGAGGCCAGAAACTGCCACGATCGCCGAAACCACGTTGAGACACCAAGAAACGTAAGCTTTTTGGGGAAAACAAAAGTGAGAAAGAAAAGGGGAAGTTACGGAAAGGAGAAAAAACCGTCTCCGTGTGTGAAGTTCAAAATAAAACAAGCAAGAGAAACGGGGCATTGAAAACCAATTAATGGGGCATTAAAAACCCTCGCGCATTCTCAAGGCCAGGGCACTAAACGCAAAAGCGCGCGCTTTCAGAGGAAACGGAACAGAGACGTTTCGCATTCAAAAAAAAAGGGAGAACTCTACAAAGAGAAATCGACAAAATGCTCAAGTTCGGCTTCACCAAAGAAGGATCAAAGTCCTAAAACTAAAAGACTCAACCTCAAAAAGAAAGACCGAGCTCGAGCAGGGGCACTGTTCATACCCTGGGTCGAGCTGTCCGACCCAGGATGTTCTACAGACAAAGCGACCGACCTCTTCAGGTCAGGACAACCCGATCTCTTCTCAAAGAGCTCGGCCAAGTCACAGGAAATCCCAAACAAAAGGCCCAAATAGAGGAACACATCCCAAATCCAAGGGCAGCCCAAGCCCGTAGAGATAAAGGCGATTCCCTTGAAGATAAGAGGATCCCAGTCAAAGATTAGATAAAGATAAGATAAGATAACTAACTTATCTCATCACTCTACACCATTATAAATACACTGGAGCACCCAGGTATAACTCATACTCTGATTCTACTCACTACCTGCTTAATACCCTTGCTAACTTAAGCATCGGAGTCCCTTGCAGGTACCCCCCACCCTCCGGGGACGAAGGATCAGCATCACCACCAAGTCGGACACAATACCCCCGACCAGCACAGAAGATCTCATCCGAGATCGACCTACAGTTTCAGGCAACCCTCGAAACAGGTACCTAGAGTGCCGGTAGGAGGGACACGTACCTCTATATTCCCAGAGATGTCAAAGCAGATTTCTGTCGGGACATCATTGCCTAATACGGTCGAATTGTTGGCCATATTTAGATAACAAATTGAGGACAGCCATCACGATTTAGTAAATATGCTTACTCAAAAAAAGACTATGGTGTTAAACTCCATGTTAGAAAATAACAATGCTAGAATAGAGAAAGTTTCTCGATGAGTCGATGATATTACAGGAGCATTTAATCGATCTTTAATTCAACTATCGAGAGGGGTTCACGTTAATAATCCTCCTTTAATGTTTAATAGGAGAGAAGACCCAAAAAATGTATTAAATGAAGCCAAAGCAAACAATGCTGTTTAGGCTTATGGCCAAAATATAACTCAAGTTGTCGAGCAAGTCCTAAATAGAACTGGGGTTAAATATAAGGGTGATGAAGAGAAATTGTCTATCGGTAAGAATTTCACAAATGAAATCTTGTTGCAAGTATAGTTCTAAACCAACAAACAATTCCTTAATAAAAAATTTGTTTGTCACAAGTACAAACCCCAATAAAAATAAACCGAAGTATTTAAACCTCGGGTTGTCTCTTAAGAAATTGCAGGGAAGTGTTCTTGTTATTGGCTATGAAGGTATATTTTGGGGTTTTTGATATAAGAGACAAGAAATGTAAATGGCAAAAGGAAATAACTAACAACTAAGAAAGCTTTTGGCAAGGATTGAGAACTAGAAATCCTATCCTTATTATCCTTATCAATTGTGACAAGAATTGTCCATTACTTCACTTAGTTAACCTCTAACTATGAAGGAAAGTCAAGTGGATATCAACTTGAGACCACAAGTCCTAGTCAAATCATGGTGAAAGACTAGCTTTAGTGGCATTCAAATGGACTAGTAACTTCCAATTATCAATCAACAAGAGAGTTTGATAACTCAAGAGTCAATAATTACTCTACACAAGCCAAGAGGAGAAAAATCTAAACTATGAATAAAAGAGACATTTCATCAAACACATAGAAGGCAATAAAAGTAAACATCATAAATTGCAAGAATTAAAGGAAGCTATAACTACAAAAGCAAGAAATTAACAATAGAAAACTAAAGCAAATATAAAAGGACATGGAAATCATAAATTACATTGAAGGAAAATGGAGATCTACACAAGAGTTCATGAACTAAAGTCAACAAAATAAAGAAAACTACAAGAGAAGTAAAATGCTAGAACAAGTAAAGATAAAAGGAAAATTAAAGCAAAAGAAGAAGAAGTAGATCTAGATCTAAAAGGAAAATAAAAACCCTAATTCTAGAGAGAGCCTCTCTCTAGAATTCTACCTCTCTCTCTAAAACTAAGTGTATGAATGATCCCCCATCCATTTCTCTCAATTCTACATGTAATAGGCTCAGAAAATGAGTTGGATTTGGGCCTAGGTAGCTCAGAAATCGCCCCCAATATTTTTACTTTAATGAGGTCACGTGCGAGTATCGACGCGCGTCGCTTAACATTTTTCATCCACGCGTACGCGTATGTCACGCGTACGCGTCGCCATGCGACTCCATATCCACGCATGCGCATCTATTGCGCATGCGCGTCGATGTATACATTCCAAATCCTTGATTTTCCATGAGTTCTCCACTTTGCATGTTTTTCTCTTCACTCCTTTGATCCTTTCCTAGCCTTTTCAACCTGAATTCACTAACAAACACATCAAGGCATCTAGTGGAATCAAAGGTGAATCAACATTAGCAAATTAAGGCCTAAAGAGCATGTTTTCACACTTAAGCACAAATTAGGAGAAAATCATGAAGCCATGCCATTTCATTGAATAAATGTGGGAAAAGGTGATAAAAATCCCCTAAATTAAGCACAAGATAAACCCTAAAAATGGGGTTTATCAAGGGGTGACAAATCAACCTTATTTTATATCCTCTTTTCATATTATGTCTTGTAGGCTAAACTCTCTAGGGGAGTCAAAACTCCTAAATTCTTTACAAAGTTTGCTGGAAAAAATGGGGAATCGACTGTAGAGCACGTTGCTTGATATTTAGTCGAAATATCCAGTGTTTGGAATGTTCATCAAATGAATTAAAGTTTTATAATAAATAACTTTATTCTTTATTAATATAACATTATATTTAAATAATAAGAGAAATGACAAATCGATCCATAACTTTTTGGGCTACGGACATTTAAGTCTCTGAGAATTTAAAAATACAGTTAAATCCCTAACCTCTTCAAAATCTGCACACATCGATTCCTGCGTGTAATTTGTCTTATTTTAAAAACTTTTCCACATGTGCATCTGTATTAACCAGGTCAATACAACGGGAGTCACATTTGATTTTTTTGTTGGATCTGACAGACCCAAGTGAACACGAGGGATCAATATATCCAAGTTTTGAAAAGGTCAGTGACTTAAATGTATTTTCAAATTCTCGAATATTTAAATATCTTTGAATAAAAAAGTCAAGAACCTATTAAATTTTTTTCAATTAAAATTTGTTCACTTCTTTTATAAAAACAAAATTATATTAATCTAAAAAGATTAAATTTAAAAAATATTTATTGATTAAAAAATTAAATAAGTGTTCATGGTTGATTCCAGAATAAACCAACAACAAAAAATAAATATGAAATATCAAAAAACAATTTGTTGAAAGACATAATAAGTAAAAAAAAAATTAGTTATTAATGTTAAATTATAGCAACTAATTCATGTTGTTAAAATGGAATAAAATTATGCTATTTTTTATTAGTGCAATGATTGACACAACTTTACTTGAAATGTTCAGATGTGTTGGCAAATGTTTAGTGTTATTAATCTAAGTTTAATACATAAAATCTATACATGTAGATATTTTTTTTAGATCTACATCATAGACCTTTCAAAAAAAAAAGATATATATTATATTAAGTGAGTTCAAAAAAAAAAAAAAGAAATGGAATGAAGGTGGTAAGAGAAAAGAGAATGTATATTAAAAGATGGAAAGCATTGAGAGAAAATATATGAAAAAAATTTAAAAAAAAAGTAATTATGTTATAAAAACATTTTAAGTTTTAAATGAAATCTCAATAAAATAAAATTTTAAACCATACTTATTTAAGTTGGAATTAATTTTGAAAAAAACAATAAAATTAAATTAAATTTTATCTAAATTAATTTAAATATTTTTATTTCAAATACTCAAATTGAATTCAATTGCCATAAAAATTAAATTACAAAGAGTTTCAAAACACCTGCTAATTTTATCCAGAAAGTTACAGGTTTCAGAATAATTAATAATACCACACTTAATTTCTATAAAAGGAATATGAAGAGCACATTTGTAGATCAAATCAAATAAAACCACTCCCTTCCCTCTTGGGCGCTTATAAAGCCTTAATTAATATAACAATAATAATCCGAAAAAAAACTAAACACAAGGATTAAGGAAGCAAAATGAAGGGACAGTGGACACATGAATTACAATGGGAAACAAGAAGAGAATTCAAAACATGTTAACAACTTATTGTAAAGTTATTAATAATGTATATGATTTAGTTGATCCTCCTGCAGTTCTTCCTGATTTCACCGTTGGATCCAGTGAGGGGACTAATGTCTCCCATCTTGATCATGGCGCTGATGAAGTCAGAGGAGAATGAGGTCGGGTTGGAGGCGTAGCCTCTGACTATAGAGTCGGTGGAGCCACCGTTGAAGAGTTGCTGGTCGGAGTGGAGCAGCCCCTTGTTCTGAACAAGGTTCCTGAAGTAGTTGTTGTCGAAGGCCGTGGGTGTTTGGAGATCAAGCGGCGCAAGGTTGTTGTCCCCTGTACCCGATGCTCTGGGACAGTTGGTTTTCCTGCTTGTGGCGAACGAAGCTTCTATGTTGCTCTCGTTGTAGAGTCTCGCTCTGAAGCTAGTGCATCTTGCTTGTCCAATTGTGTGACCGCCTACCACCACGCATGAATTGGGATTTAGGGTTTAGAGTTGAAGACAAGTTAAATTGAATTGAATTAAATGTATCTTACGGTACCTGCTAGAGCAACCAAGTCCTTGGTGGAAAGTCCGAGAGCGCTGAACCTGGAGATGAGTTGGTTGAGGTTGGAAGTGGGTGGAGGGATGCCGTTGTTGGCGGCGGACTGGCTGGCTGTTCTGGCGTCTCTTCTTCCAAGTTTGACGTTCCAAGTTGGGCCTTTAAGGATATTAACAGAGTCTCTGGCAGCAACGGCGAGGATATCAGCGCATGAGACAACACCAGGGCAGACTTTCTCAACGGCAGTTTTGATGGCGTCAATCACTTCGAATCCGCGGGCTGAGTTCCTGTTTGGATTTGCGTTCTTCTCTCCGGTGAAGTTTGATGTGTCGTCTAGTAGAATCGATCCATCGCATCCCTACAATTCAGTTTAATTTTAAGCTTGTGGATAGAAACTATTTTATTAATATCAATATTTTTTTAATAACTAATTTTTAATTTACGGTGTCATAGAAAAATAATATTTGTTACTTTTATTTATTTTTGTTATCCCTTTAATCTGAAACACGTGGAATTTTGTAGATAAATGAATATAGTTGGTGTTTGAAGACGACATGAAAAGCTAATACGCGGAGAGAAGGAAATTTTTGCTAGTTGAACTCTTTGTAGTAGGTGTTTGTCGGCAACAAATTATTTCTCCCCAAGTTACAAGCGAGTTGAAAATCATGTTTCTTCATACTCAAATAATTAAGCAAAGTCTCAATATTCGATTTTTATTAGCTAGGAAAAGCAACACAACAACACAAACACTATACTCATCATCATCATGGCTAGCTTGCTAGTAGTGCCAATAGCAATAACAATTTTCAAAACCCAGAATATATAGCACTTAATAATTTTGAACAAAAACATATGTAGGTAACCAATAAATAATCTAATAATTTGTTCGTATATCTGAGAATACCGTACGTACATGATGAGAAGCATTTCATGTAATTATATATTTTGCTTTTTAATTTATATACTAAATTAATATATAACTCTTTATGATAAATAAATAGAATATATATAACGTAATAAGATTTATATACTCTGATCTATCCCACCCAACAGTTAACAATTTAAATTTGTGTATATATATTATTGAAAATGTTTGGTAACAAAAAAAAAATCAGTCAAAACAGTTATAACTTGTCTTATTTAGTATTTATTAATTATTACGACAATTAATAAATACTAAATAAGACAAATTATAACTTTTTTTCCCAAGCATTACCGAATTATTATTAACTTATAACACAATTATTCGTATACTTAGGAGTGCAAGTACATGAAATCATGAATTGAATTAATTTATGCATGGATGAAGTGGGATAAGTTTAAAAAATATATAGAAATTAAGAAGCAAATAAAGGCGCATTAGAAATTACGTTGACAAAGCAATCATGGAAGAACAAGCGGAGGAGCGAAGCACCCATACGGGCTTCCTTTGATATGGCAGATTGAACTGTGGATCTCACAGTGGAAAAGAGTTTGGGGCATGAACTAGAGTAGAAGTTTGTGGAAAGTTGCGCATTGCCATTCCCCAATACAAGGGCAAAGACAGCCAACGCAATCACCAATCTAGAAGCCATATGATTAGTTCGTATATAGGGAGTTTGTATCTAAGGTTGTACTGTGTGGTTTATGTGTCATGAAAGTGCCCATATATATAGTGATCCATGGGGTCTAAAGGCGGTTTGCCTCGGCAGGTAATAACCATACCTAACACGTAGAAATATGGCTTAGTCATTAGTGCATGGAGGAAATTAAAATTGGAGATTATTCTAATTAAAAAGTAAAGTGTCCATATGCTATCTACGCATACATAACATTTAATTATGATAGTGACTTGATTAGAAAAATTGTGTGGAGGATTATTTTAGCTCGCTCCTGCTGTATGACTAAATATTTTGGTTAACTAAATTTACCTAAATTGACATAATAATTTATTAACTCAAAATATAACCAACAAAATGACTTCTAAAACTCAAATAAAACAGATTTAACTAATACGATCAAGATTGGAATATCTTCTGTTTGAGTTATTTGAGAGAATAGAACTGCCAATTGACTTCGATTAAATTTATTTACACTGCAATCATCCATTGTTAGAGAAAAATTTTAAAGATTAACGATGATGAATATTGAGGAAAAACTCTAAGAGATATTTTTGTTTATAAAATGACTAGAATAACATTTTTGGAACAAAATAATAGGTTCAAACAAGATTTCTTCTTGCAAAATAAATGGGAAAAATCCTGAGGGAGAGAGAATAACGAAATCATGGAATACTACTAGTACTAGAAACATGCTCTTTACTGTAGGATTTATCTCATGGAAATTAGTGTTAAATTTTGTGTTGGATAGTTCTACGCAAATTGTTAATAATAGTGATAAACGCGAATTGAAAATATTACGGTCGGATTGTCAAATCAGATGCTAATTTTGTCGGAAATAAAGGACGCAAAATATAAAATTGGTGGAGATATTATTTTCGGAAAAAATGCACTGTTTTATTTAAAGCCGCCTCGTTTTAATAATAGGATTTTTATTTAAATAAATTAAATAAATATTTTATTTAATGAAATAAATAATTATAAAATTATTACAGAAATACGTCTCTCAGTCTTATTTCGTTTACAGTGTAAACGAAATAAATTTATACGTATCTCGTTTACGCTGTAAATTAGATAAGATCGATGCGCGTGACACATGTATATCTCGTTTATAGTGTAAACGAAATAAAGCTGAGAACGCCTATATATAGATGTCGTTTTACAACGAGATTTTAGGCCCCATTTCGAACTTTTCCACCACTTTCTCGTCTCTTCTATCCCTTTTTGACTATATTATTGAGTTAGACGAAGACGGCACATGTAGATGCACGTGACAGGGACATCAACAGGCTGAACGCGACATGGCTCTACGTTGGGACAGCCGACTTTGCAGTTAGTTTTATTATCTTGACGTGTATGTAATCCCATATATGTATAACCATGGTTAGGGTATTTCACAAAAACTAGAATACAATTTGTATCATTAAGAACATGTTATTGATAGTAACTAATAATTCTAGAAATGCGGTTATGATTTTTTGGTAATTAAGTTGTTAACTACATAATTATTAATTAGAGTTAAAATGATGGGGTAGATGTTTTCCCATCGTTAGGGTTAGTTTATTGGTCACACATTTTTTTAATTTATTTAGTTATTAACTATCCAAGTTTGATACTAGATTGTTAAGTTAAAGTTTGATAATTATATTATTAATTACTTTATTGAATGTTTTAGTTTCACACAATGTATTGAGAAAATGTGCATTAGTTAAGTACGTAGATATTAACGGAAAATGTCGTGTCGACATAAATTAAGTTAGTACATACGTGCAAAATTCTGTTAAGAAAATGTATAAAATAGTTAAGCAAGTTTGATATGTTGATGGACCTAGACAATATTTTTATAAGCAATAATTGTGAAATATATTTTTTTGTCAGATGCCTCACTTACTTCTCCTTGGCGAGTGAGTCACACGCTTCCACCACCCGAAGCTATCGTCCCGTATCTGAGGGAGGCTGAATTCGGCAACATGGTGACTGATAAACCCCATTTGTAGGGTTTATCCTATATTGATTTTAGGGGATTTTATAACCTTTTACCCACATTTATCCATTGAAATAGCATGGTTTTATAACTTCTCCTTTAATTGTGCTTAAGAGTGAAAACATGCTTTTTAGGTCTTAAAATAACTAAATCTAATTCTCCTTGATTTCATTAGATGCCTTGATATGTTTGTTAGTGATTTCAGATTGAAAAGGCTAGGAATGGATCAAAGGAATGAAGAGGGAAAGCATGCAAAGTGGAGAAATCATGAAAAGTCAAAGAAGTTGAACTCGCCCATGGTCGCACGCGCGCACCTGGCTCTTGCGCGCACCTTGCGAATCACCCCATGGACGCGTACGCGTGCTGTGCGCGTACGCATCGGTGCTGGTTTATGATTTTTTAATGAAAACGTGACCAATGAATTCTCAAGGGTTGTGGGGCCCAATTCCAACCAACTTTGGCGCCTAAACTGCTATTTAAAGCCAAGGATTGAAGAGCAAAGGGAGATGAGTTCATTTCACACATATTAGGATTAGTTTAGAAGTAGTTTCTAGAGAGATAAGCTCTCACTTCTCTCTAGAATTAGGATTAGGATTAGGATTAGGATTAGTTCTTAGATCTAGGTTTTAATCTTTGCTTTCTTCTACTTCTACCTCTCAATTCTTTGTTGCTACATTCATCTTCTTCTACTCTTTTGTTGTAATTTCCTTTATGTTGTTCTTATATTTTGTTGTGGATCTAGTATTGTTCCTTCTACATTCTTCCAATTCAATAAGAGGTAATTCATACTAAATGTGTCTTCTTTGCTTTTCTATTGTTGATCTCTTGTTTTTGTAGTTGTAGATTCCTTTGATTCTTGCATTTAATAATGTTTACTTCTATTGCACTTTATGTGTTTGTTGAAATGTCTCTTTTAGTTTTAGTGTAGATTTTGTTCCTCTTGGCCTAGGTAGAGTAATTAGTGACACTTGAGTTATCTAATTCCTTTGTTGATTGGTAATTGGAGAGATTGCTAATTGGTTTGGAGTGCACTAAAGCTAGTCTTTCCTTGGGAGTTGGCTAGGACCTGTGGCTCAAGTCAATTCATCCACTTGACTTTCCCTTATTTAGTAAGGGTTAACTAAGTGGTAGCAATGAACAATTCTCATCACAATTGAGAAGGATAACTAGGATAGGACTTCTAATTTTCATACCTTGCCAAGAGCCTTTTATAGTTGTTAGTTTATTTTTATTGCCATTTACTTTTCATGCTTCTTATCCAAAACCCCAAAACACATTTCTAACCAATAACAAGGCACTTTATTGTAATTCCTAGGGAGAATGACCCGAGGTTTGAATACTTCAGTTTATAAAATTAGGGGTTTGTTACTTGTGACAAACAATCTTTTGTATGAAAGGATTATTGTTGGTTTAGAAACTATACTTGCAATGAGAATTCATTTGTGAAATTCTAAGCCGTCAAAAATCAAATCATCAAAATGGCGCCGTTGCCGGGGAATTGCAATGGTGTTGTGTTATTGGTTATTGTATATATGTGAATATTGTGAATATGTTTGCTTTTTGCTTCTTTGTTAATTTTTAGTTTGTTCTCTTTAATTGTTCCTATTTTTTGTTTTTTTTTTTGCCCTCTCTTGCTATCATGAATTCTCATTTTGGCTATGAGTGTGATTACAATTATGTTGTAGGTGATGAGGACTATAATGAAGATATGTATCAAGGATGGGATAACCAAAGGTGGGAGGAGCCATATGCTTATGATCAATCCTCATGGCAACAACCCCCACCAATGCACTATGAAGAAGAGCCATTCTATGATGCATATCAATCCAATGGCTATGGTGAATCACCTTGTGACTTTCAAGAACCACCACCATATGCCTATGAACCATACCCTCAACATAACTCTCAACCATACTCACAAGCCCATTTTCACCAACCACCTTCATATGACCCTAACACATATCCATCCTACCAACAACCATATGAGCCATATGAACCACACATAGAGCAACCACCACAACATCAATATTTTCAAGAGCTACCCCATCCATATTATTACCAAGATGAACCACCTCCAATAAATGAAAAATTTCAACCACAAGGTGAATACTACTTTCCACCACAACCTCCCATGGAAGAATACTCATATCCATTGAACCAAGAGCCACATGATCCTAATCATATTATCCAAGAGGAACAAAAGTCAAGGGATCATCTCAAGGAAGCATTGGATCAATTTCAAGCAACCATGGAGTGTGTTGTGCAACAAGTGGAAAGAATGGAAAACATTGAACCACCACAATTCTACCAAGAAGAACCACCTTCCTATTATGAACCCTTTCCCCAAAATGATGAACCCTTCCACCCACCCCAATCTCTAATGGATGAAACCCTTGGTGTTCTTGTTCAAGGGCAAGAAGAGATGAAAAGGGATGTGCAAAATTTTATGGCCGCCTTGGATGCGGTAACAAATCAATTAGCCTCCCAATGCTTGAACACTCAAGGAACTCCCATGGCTACAGGTGGAGAATCAAATGAAGAACATAGCATGAAGGAGAGATTGGAAACCCCGGTGGGAAATGAGGGAAATTGCTTTGTATTGGAACAATTGGAGGAAGCTTTAATTGTTGAAGACACGGAAGAAGTGGTAGAAGACTTAGGAGATGCGGAGCTTCCATGGGAACATAAAGTTGAAGAAAATCCCTCAAAGAAGAGTAAATTTGATGTTGAGGATGAATGTGCACAACCTCCGAGGCATATTCTATATGAAGACTTGGAGAGAATGAAGCAAGAATTGAGTTCCCTTGGTGATGAAGATCATGCATCCAATCTTTTTAGTGAAGAATCCTTTGAATTTGAAGAACCTTCTCCCAATGAATTTAAAAGTGATGTGGAGGTAGATTTCTCTCAACCTTCCATTTATGACTTGAGTGATGGAGAAGAGTTAGATGAAGTTGATGAACAAAGGATTGAGAATGAAGAAGTTTGTGAAAAGGTGGAGGCAATCAAGGACGAAAACAAGGGAGTGGAGCTTACTAGCACATTGAAAATACCTCTCCCCAAGCCACCACCATCCACTCTCTCATTCAAGTGGGTAAATTCCTTATACTCAAGCTTTATTATTCCCCTTGAATATGGTTTGCTTGAAACGGATGGTCAACTTAGACATATTTGTGGCTTTAAGAGTAAAAAGGAGATGGTTAGTGGTTGGAAGCATCATCCTAGGTTCATTATGGTCACATGTCCAAAGCTTGATAGCAAAGGTTGGTGTATAACTAGAGTACATGGGTCTAGAAGGATGTTTGGTCACTTTGTTGAGAATTCACCTTGCTCACCACCCACATGGATTAATGATAATCAACTTGGAGATGGATGTGAAGACAAAATATGGGATCCGGAAACACATGAGGATCAACATTGGGAGCCCATGGTTCGTGAAGAACTTCATCAAAGCTTGGAGATATTAATCTTGAATGATGGAGCTTATCGAAAGTCCAAGTATTGGTGGAAGTTCCAAGATGAGTACAAGCACAAGCCACCTTGAGAGAAGCTCCCCCTAAGTCCAACTTAAGGACAATAAACAAAAGTGTTAGGTGGGAGACAACCCACCATGGTAACTTCTTTTCATTTTCTCTTTTGTAAATATTTGGTAGAATTAGTCTAATTTCATGTTTTGTTTCGTTAGTTGAGTATATTTGGTAGTTTAGTATGTTAAATAAGGTTTTAGGGTGTTTTGGTAGTTGCTTGGAGGTTTGGAATGCTTGGATTGGTGCAAAAACATAGCAAAATTTTTTGAAAAACAGAGCACCATCCACGCGTACGCGCACTGCGTGCGTACGCGTGCATCAAGCGTTTTGGACCATCCACGCGAGCGCGCCATGCACGCGTATGCGTGGATTGAGAAGTTCCACCTTCCATACCTTGACCCGAGAGTTAGGCCTGCACTGTGCGAAAATTGGGCCTGAGGCACAAACCTATTTGCGCGCTCGCGCACATGACGCGTACGCGCCACTCTCGAAATAAGCCATCGACGCGCGCGTCATGCGTGCGTGCGCGTGGATGCCCTTTCTTCCATCCATTTCTTTTCTTCTCCTCTTTCCATTTCTTTTCCTTCTCCTTTCTTCTTCCCTTCTCCTACCCCTCATCCAACACTTCCAAACACCATGGATAACCATTTATATTAGTTAGTTAATTAGTTAGTTAGTTAGTTTGTTAGTTAGTTTTAGTTTAGTTTTCATTTTATTTTCTCTCTTTTCATCATAAGTGTTGAATTATTGACTTTGTTTACTATGCATTGCTTCCCCCTTATTGCCTAAATGCTAATTTAGCATTAATATTTTTAGGTAATCTTTGTTGGATCCTATGATTGAGGTTATATTTTGCTACTTGGTCTTGAGTTTTTCATGCTTATCTTTTGAAAAATACCAAGTGATGAGAATTGCCTTCGAGCTTGTAACTCTTCTTGAATTACATGATTTGGCCACCATGTGATTTGAGCCTTATTTTGTGATTAGGCAACTTCTTGATAGATGATGTTGTGCATTTATCTTAATGCATTGTGTTTCATGATCATATGCATCCATAGGCTTTAACTTGAATGCTTTCATGCTTCTTTAATGCTTGTTTTACCTTACAAGTTCACTTAAAGCATCTCAAGCATACTAGAATGAGTAAAGTGCATGCTTCTTTTGTGACATAGCTTTTATGCTAATGTGTGTTCTAAACCGTGCAATTTAGAATTCACACACCTAATATTTCTTAATGTCACACTAATTCACTTACTCAATTCTAGTGATTTACCTCACTCCAACAATGTATGCTTCCTTGATTTTGTATTGTCTCATCTTATGGTGTTATATTTTTGTTTTCCATGAACAATGCACCACAAGCAAACATGGAAGCGAAAGAAAGAACACGCAGCAATCCGGAGAGTCGCCGTACCCCCTTACTCATCTTTCAGTGCACCGAGGACGGTGCAAACTTTTAAGTGTGGGGAGGTCGTCCGACCGGTCGGCGATTTTGGGTGACAAAATTCTAATCCCAACACTTTTGCATTTCATTTTAGGTTTTTAGGATTTTTGTTGCATTTTCTTATTTTTTGCATATATATACAAAATAAGCTTAGTCAAAATAATGAAATTTTTCAAGTATTTCTATCTATAGGGCACCAATTGATTTGAGTGAAAACTTTTCATTAAGCTTGCTTGAATTATATATCTTGTGGATCACGTTTTTGAGCTAAGAACACAAGCAAGTGAGATTTGAGCCTAATGGTGTGGTTACATCTTATAACCACTTATTTTCCTTCTTGTGTGCATTATTCTCTTTCTATGAATGTAATCTTTGATTTGTTTGATTCTTTATGTCCATTATTTTGTGTATTCATGCATTTATATGATTGAGGCTATTATTTCATTAGCTCACTTATCCAAATAGCCAACCTTTTATATTCCTTTGTTAGCCAATTTGAGCCTACGCTTAACCCACTTGTTCTTATTTTAGCACATTACAAGCCTTAAAGCGAAAAACAATAAATGTCCTTATTTGGATCTTTGATTAGCTTAGGCTAGAGTGTGTGAGTATCATTCAAGTGTGGGGACCTTGGGACATTGGGTGAATAAAATGGTAGTTTTGTATTATTATTGGAAATATTGGGAATTGGGTACATACTCATGTATTGATCAAATATAAAACCTTATGCATTGAGGTTCTTGTATATAGAAAGAAAAAAATGAGAAAAAGAAAAGAAAAAGAAAAAGAAAAGAAAAAAATAATATGGAAGAGAAAAAAATATAGAAAAAGAAAGAAAAAGAAGAAAAATAATAAAAAGGGGACAAAATGCCCCAAAGTGAAGCTCAATAAGATCAATGCATAGGTGTTGTGAAATTAAAAAGGAATACATGAGTATGTGAAAAAGTGAGGAATGAGTAGTTAGATTAGAACTTAATTGTATAGGATGTCATAGGCTAGGTGGGAAGTTTAAGCTCATTAAAGATTCAAATTCCAAGCTCACTTAACCAAATATGCATCCTACCTTGACCCTAGCCCCATTACAACCTATGAAAAGACCTCATGATATATGTATGCATGCATGAAATATTTGTTGATTGTTAGAAGAAAAACAAATCTTAGAAAGCATGATTAGGGGAGAATTGAGTGAATTAACCCTAAACACTTGAGCGAGTAGAGTGCAAACACATCCGGTGAGGGTTTGATGCTCAATTACATGTTTCCACCTATGATCATCTCTTTTCATGCAAGTTTGTAAAAATATTTAATAACTCAATTCAATTGTGGATTAGACTTGCCGGTCCTTAGCCTTGTGCATATATGTTTCTTGGAAATTGATTTATTTTGACCAAGCAATTGCATGCATTTAGATAGTTGCATATAGGTAGATTGCATTTAGTTAGTTCCATTGAATAAATGCCATACCTTTACTTCATTCTTGGTTTAAGCATGAGGACATGCTTGGTTTAAGTGTGGGGAGGTTGATAAACCCCATTTATAGGGTTTATATTGTATTGATTTTAGGGGATTTTATAACCTTTTACCCACATTTATCCATTGAAATAGCATGGTTTTATAACTTCTCCTTTAATTGTGCTTAAGAGTGAAAACATGCTTTTTAGGTCTTAAAATAACTAAATCTAATTCTCCTTGATTCCATTAGATGCCTTGATATGTTTGTTAGTGATTTCAGATTGAAAAGGCTAGGAATGGATCAAAGGAATGAAGAGGGAAAGCATGCAAAGTGGAGAAATCATGAAAAGTCAAAGAAGTTGAACTCGCCCATGGACGCGCGCGCGCACCTTGCGAATCACCCCATGGACGCGTACGCGTGCTGTGCGCGTACGCGTCGGTGCTGGTTTATGATTTTTTAATGAAAACGTGACCAACGAATTCTCAAGGGTTGTGGGGCCCAATTCCAACCAACTTTGGCGCCTAAACTGCTATTTAAAGCCAAGGATTGAAGAGCAAAGGGAGATGAGTTCATTTCACACACATTAGGATTAGTTTAGAAGTAGTTTCTAGAGAGATAAGCTCTCACTTCTCTCTAGAATTAGGATTAGGATTAGGATTAGTTCTTAGATCTAGATTTTAATCTTTGCTTTCTTCTACTTCTACCTCTCAATTCTTTGTTGCTACATTCATCTTCTTCTACTCTTTTATTGTAATTTCCTTTATGTTGTTCTTATATTTTGTTGTAGATCTAGTATTGTTCCTTCTACATTCTTCCAATTCAATAAGAGGTAATTCATACTAAATGTGTCTTCTTTGCTTTTCTATTGTTGATCTCTTGTTTTTGTAGTTGTAGATTCATTTGATTCTTGCATTTAATAATGTTTACTTCTATTGCACTTTATGTGTTTGTTGAAATGTCTCTTTTAGTTTTAGTGTAGATTTTGTTCCTCTTGGCCTAGGTAGAGTAATTAGTGACACTTGAGTTATCTAATTCCTTTGTTGATTGGTAATTGGAGAGATTGCTAATTGGTTTGGAGTGCACTAAAGCTAGTCTTTCCTTGGGAGTTGGCTAGGACTTGTGGCTCAAGTCAATTCATCCACTTGACTTTCCCTTATTTAGTAAGGGTTAACTAAGTGGTAGCAATGAACAATTCTCATCACAATTGAGAAGGATAACTAGGATAGGACTTCTAATTTTCATACCTTGCCAAGAGCCTTTTATAGTTGTTAGTTTATTTTCATTGCCATTTACTTTTCATGCTTCTTATCCAAAACCCCAAAACACATTTCTAACCAATAACAAGGCACTTTATTGTAATTCCTAGGGAGAACGACCCGAGATTTGAATACTTCGGTTTATAAAATTAGGGGTTTGTTACTTGTGACAAACAATCTTTTGTATGAAAGGATTATTGTTGGTTTAGAAACTATACTTGCAACGAGAATTCATTTGTGAAATTCTAAGCCGTCAAAAATCAAATCATCAGTGACGTTCAGGGATTTCATATTCGACAACTTCCTGATCACAACATTCGTGGAATGATGGCATCTAGAGACCCACACGTTCCATCTGCCGTGTGGTGTGGCCACTATCATCTTGCAAGACGTGGTGTACCACCTTGGGCTATGTGCACACGGGGAGCCAGTTGGGGGTGCTTCCGTGATTTCTACAGGCGGTGCTTGCATGGACATACCACTGTGCTCTGCAGCACACCGCGGCACGACAGATATCGCCGGCGGCAGTCCGGTATTGATGTCCTAGATATATCAGAGATTTTTCCAATAGTGTCCACCTAACCGACAACACTTCATGTATCCTATGGCTGTGAGGTAACTATTCTTTATGTCTTGCTTATGTTTTGAATTTGTAACTCGTTATGACATTCTGTAAATTGAACTCGTGTTATTCTTGTAACCGGTGTCAGGTTGATTGGGTTGATGCATCAAAGCAGTGACCAGCACAAGGCGAGAGTTCTTTGATGGCGTCTATTGATAGACCAGTTACGTTGGGACGAGGTTAGCACTACCATTGAAAACCTAATTTTCAATTTAGTCCTTTATATAGAATTTGTTGTTTAAATAAATTAAATAAATATAAGTATTTACTGAATTTTGTGGTTTGAAACATTATTTACCTTCTGGGATATTAAATATTTATTTATTCCACAACTGTTGTTTCAGTTTGTCTGGACGGCGTACGATGGCCCTGCTCTATAGACTTTGTGCCCGCCATGTTTTGTCGAGGAGGCAAAGTGGGGGACATGGATGTCTATCATCCCCCTCGTCTGCTTCAACATTGTCGGGTTTCACCCAATTGATCGGGTGAAGCGCCAGTTCAGTGGAGAGTAGCCGGTGTCAGGCGCCCCAGCCAATGTCGACAGGTTCTTATTAAATCCCATTTTTAGGGTTTATCTTGTGCTTATTTAGGGGATTTTATCACCTTTTCTCACATTTATTCAAGGAAATAGCATGGTTTCATGATTTTCTCCTAATTTGTGCTTAAGAGTGAAAACATGCTTTTAGGCCTTTAAGTAGCTAATTTTAATTCACCTTTGATTCCACTAGATGCCTTGATGTGTTTGTTAGTGAATTCAGGTTGAAAAGGCTAGGAATGGATCAAAGGAATGAAGAGAAAAGCATGCAAAGTGGAGAAATAATGGAAAATCAAGGATTTGGGATGCATTCACCGACACGCACGCGTGACATACGCTCACGCATGGAAGATGAAGTCGCATGGCGACGCGTACGCATGACATACGCGTACGCGTGGATGAAAAATGTCAAGCGATGCGTACGCGTCGATGCTCGCATGTGACCTTATTAAAGCGAAAACGCTGGGGATCATTCATAAACTTAGTTTTAGGGAGAGATGTAGAATTCTAGAGAGAGAGAGACTCTCCTCTCTCTAGATTAGGGTTCTTAGTTTAGATCTAGATCCATTTTCTTCTTTTGCTTTAATTTCCTTTTTACTTTTATTTGATCTAGCAATTTACTTCTCTTGTAGTTTCCTTTATTTTGTTAATCTTTGTTGATGCACTCTTGTTCCTTTTATCTTCTTTTAATGCAATTTATGCTTTATGTTTCTTATTGTTTAATTGCCTTGTTATTGTTAATTTCTTGCTCTTGAGTAGTTGTAGATTTACATTTCTTGCAATTTTATCTTGCTTTCTTTTTATGCCTTCCAAGTGTTTGATAAAATGCTTGGAAGGATGTTAGAGTAGATTTTTCTCCTCTTGGCTTGTGTTGAGTAATTAGTGACTCTTGAATTATCAAACCCTCTTTTTGATTGATAATTGGAAGTTGCTAGTCAATTTGAATGCCACTAAAGCTAGTCTTTCACTATGATTAGACTAGGACTTGTGGTCTCAAGTTAATATCCACTTGACTTTCCTTCATAGTTAGAGGTTAACTAAGTGGAGCAATGGACAATTCTTGTCATAATTGATGATGATAATGAGGATAGGACTTCTAGTTCTCATACCTTGCCAAGAGCTTTCTTAGTTGTTAGTTTATTCTTGTCCCCTATTCCAAAACCCCAAAAATATACAACCCATAACTAATAACAAGAACACTACCCTGCAATTTCTTGAGAGACGACCCGAGGTTCAAATACTTTGGTTTATTTTTATTGGGGTTGAACTTGTGACAACCAAAATTAAATTTGATTTGAGGATTCGTTGTTGGTTTAGAACTACACTTGCAACGAGATATTTTTGTGAAAATTCTTTATCATCAATAATCCTCGCATCAGTTCCTGACATCTACTGGACAGGGCGAGGATGTGTGGTGGCCTGACAGACTTGAAGAGTGGTATGCCGGCTGGACAACATGCTTTTAGAGGGCTACAGGATCTCCATTCAACCATGTTTTGACTATAGGCAGACCCAGGAGTATTATTTGGGATTGGTGGCGGGGAGACTGTCAGGTTAGGTACCAATCAGGCCAAGACGTATTCGATGATCCGAGGCTAGCCGATTTACCAACTGATCTCCAATCCACTGCCAGCCAGCGATGGACCTTCTCCACCTTTCCTAGGATGTCCCTGATCGGCATAGGCGTGCCAAGGAGGTTAAAAAAGACACCTGGCAACCTTATAGGAGGAAGAGGGGTGCTAGAGAGCGCGAACCAAGTGCAAGGGTAAGGAGGGAGAGGGTTAGGCCTCAGCGGGAGAGATTGGATGTGGAGTCGGAAGAGGAGGCTGAGTTCAATAGACATGAGGATCATGTAGACATCCCAGTAGGCGGCGATGATTCACCCCTACCACCGCCACCGCCTCCACCTCCTCCACCTCTCACACCGCATGATCCATCTGGTTCAGGAGGTCTACAGCATCAGGCCGTTTGGGACACCTCACCACCTGGTTAGCATGATGTCGAGCCATTTAGCAGCTATCAGGAAGAGCAGATGGTGGATGAGATATTCTTCGAGGATGCATTCTAGCTTCACATTGCTTACTAGGCATCGATATAACCCCTTGCAAATCAGTTCTAGATTGGCAGGGAGTAGAATATCGGATAGTTTCATCACCCTTTTGCTCCTGCACATACTTCAGTCTAGATGCCATAGATATCTCTGGGCTTTGGCTCGTCATATAGGGCATGCATGAGACCAGGTGCCCAATATGCGACACCTCCGTCAGTGGACTACGATATGTTGCTGACTTCATCCCATTCTCAGGTTACACCTGCTTTAGCTCCACTGCCTCAACATCCACCTCAGGTGCGCCAGTATGCCTCCGTTCCTTACTCCAAAAGATACTATTCACACCTCTTCCACCGCCTCCACATCAGCCACAGGATCATTCTGCGCAGCCCTGACCTCATGTAGACCCTCGACCCAGCTGACCTCAGCGCCAGACACAGCCTCCACCATGTGGTACTGGGCATCGGCTCCACTACCAGGATCCCCACCATCGATGATATCTTATAGTTTATTATGTATAGTATCATGTTCTTAATTTTATGTACTAGACTAGTAATGATGTATTGTATAAGTGATGCTTGTATGTTTTGTTGATGTATAGTCCTTTTATGTGATTTTTTGTGTTTGTTATTATGAAAAAATATGTTAGACCTTTTAATGATGCGATGTAAAAGATGTATAATTTATTCGTATAACCTCGCTCATGATTTCCAAATCCATTAATGATTACATATATATCACATAAACGACACACTAATAAACATTTAATACAACTAGAATAACACAAAATAACTAGGTAACATCGAGCATAGTAAACGAATATCACCCTTAAACCTCTTCCTAGTATGACCAACTTGCCTGCATAGACCACACCTCTTCTCCTGGTACTTGACCTCATCCAAGTCATTCCGGAACCTAGAAGACATAGGTATCCCAGTAGCCTTCCTGCGCATGAGTGGGTTAGGACGAAGCAGAGTCCCATGCCACTCCACCCATAGAGCCTCGTCGGGTATCGGTGGAAACTCCATCTCGTACACCTTAAACACAGCCTCCTGCATGTAAACCAGATGAATATACAGTGCCCACTCGATGCTTGTGGCGGCACAGGCGGCAAGTGAATGTCGGCATGGGTAGTGGAAAGATTGAAAAAGGCTATAGTCACATGTACCCGCTGCTAGCCAAACTTGGAAGGAACCTCGCGACCAACCCTCGAACGGCTCTAACTCCTCCACAACAAACACAGAAGCCTGTCGATCACAATGAGTAACACGCATCTTCGGGATGCCTTTTTTGTTCTTCTTAATGGCTACCATCAACCTCTAGGAAAATCAGTTTCCAGCCGCTAGTTATGACCGTGTCCCCTGCCCTTCATTACAAACAACATCTGTAATCTCTCGTACGTGATGCACACGATGGCAAAAATCGGCAAGTACCTGTACCCTTGAGAATTACGTTGATGCACTTCGACATATTTGTTGTCATATGATCGAACCGGCAACCGCAATTTCAATGTTGTAGCCGTATCTCTTCATTGAAATGACCATCCCAGTCCGCCATCTCCCACAACAAACCTCTCAAGGAATCCATGTACCATTCATAGCCGGCCTTGCTTGGACTATAAGTGGCGTTTATAAGGTATCGCTTGTCCTCGGCTGACTTAAAATTAGACTTGACGTTTGCGGCCATGTGTCTAATACAATAAGCATGGAACACCCTAGGAGGTTGCCAACCACTATCATCGGCTCTCAGTGTAGCCTTGATCGCCTGTGATCTATCAAAAATAATTAACAAGCCTTCCTATAGGGTGACATGTCGTCTCAGATTTGTCAGGAAGAACGATCATGACTCTGTAATCTCAGACTCTACAATTGCAAAAGTAATAGGTAGGATATTATTGTTGTCGTCTTGAGCCATTGTAATAAGCAACACACCACCGTATCTACTATACAAATACGTGCCATCGACAGAAATAAACGGCTTAAAATGCTTGAAAGCCTTAACACAGGATGGGAAAGTCCAAAAGACTTTGTCAAACATGCTACAGTCGCAGACCAGAAGCTACCCATCGTAGTAAGGTATGATCCTGAGCTCACAAATAGTTCCGGGATAATAACTCTGTAGTGCCTACATCAGCTTCGGCACCTTGTGGTATAACCCCTCTCTGTCTCCGTAAATCTTCACAACTATTTTTTTCTTTGCCATCTAAACATTTCTATACGAGGGTTTGAAGTGATAGCTCTGCTGAACTGCACCTTGTAGGACAGGGATGCTGATGGATGGGTTGGACTGTGCAACGGTAGAATGACCCTCATATGAGGTTATTGTCCAACTGTCGATGGTCTTGGGACATGGTAGGTGCTAAACAAGTCTGCGCTCCATCAACCCTCCGGACCAGTACCAAACTTAAATTTTGCTTGTCCTCAAGCAAATAAAGAATCATGTAATAGATTTTGACAATCCAAGGTGAGAAGAGTAGCAATTTAATGTTCATGATTGGCTAGTTTACTATGCATGCAACAATCACAAAAGAAATTTAAATGATTGATGTTTCTATATAGCTCACTTTATGAAATCTTTTATTCTTTCTTTGAAACAACCTTTTCATCTTTTTCTTAACTTAGCTTCTTGGGTGCTTTGCACTATTAGTTAAAAGCTTCGACTCTAAATGCTTTATTTTCAAGTATTACCACTTGATACATAAACACCACAAGCATTTGATTAGAGACTCTTTAAGCTCATATGTTTCTTTTCTTTACTCTCTAATCATCGATGCTCAGAGCCTTGAGCTTTGAGGGAGTGCTTTGCGCTGGTGCCTAGCCTTGACTCTTAAGTATTTTGTTTTTAAGCTTTTTGCTTGATACATAAATACCACAAGTACTTGACTAATGAATTATCATTGGTACTCAGAGCCTTCAGCTTTCTTATTCTTCCCCTTTTGCTTTTACTTGACTTATTTGATTTGCTTATTCAAGGTTTTCAACTTTCAAAAATTTCATAAAATGTCCTAGATGAAAACTTCAATAAAAAAAATTCAAATGCATTTAAGCAACAATAGTCATGCTAGCCTTCCAATACTCATATGCTCATGCTAGCTTCTTCTTTAGTTACCTTGTTTGTTTATGATCATGATGCTTAATTACTTTGACTCACAAATTTCAAGATGGTAGTTATGATATCACAGCAACATGTTATGATTCAAAAATCAAACTATGCTTATTCACAAATGCACATGCATATAGAAGAAATAGAAGACAATCATGCAATAGAGTGTGAATGGAACAAATGAGAGAAAAAGAAACTTAACCACCTTGTAGATCTTCATCATTGTTGTTGTCACTTTCTTCCTATTCTTTCTCTCCCACATCAAACTTAGAATGATTGCTTGTCCTCAAGCAACTAATAAAATAGTAGTGATGGGATTTATGATGGGTCATGAATATCTTAAATGAAATGTGAGTAATACATGTGTTTAAACAAGCAAAATTAAGAATAACAATAAAGGCACAAGAAAGAAAATAGAGACAATGTGATTGCACTAATAAGTGATGTGTGCATGGTACATAGCATGAAAAATACGTGACAACACCAAATTTAGTGTGACACTTTCATTTGGAATTAATGCAAGTACCCAGTAAAGATTTGGAAATCAAATTGTTGCATAGCAACACCAAATTTATTTCATGCAATCTCTTGTCAAATTATTTGAACATAAACTAAGCAAAGAAAGAAAATGTTACCTACGGTTGGGTTGACTCCCAACAAGCGCTCTTTTAATGTCATTAGCTTGACATTTTGTTCATGAATTTCTTCCTCTTCTTCCAATTGGTTAATAGAAATAACTTCAAGGGAGAAGAGGAAAAAAATTGAAGGCCCCCTATTTTGATATCTTCCCAGTAAGCATTCTTTTGTTATTGGCTTCATTTGCTTTGCTTGTTGGGGTAGGGGTTAGATTGTTTGTGGTTGACCTTTTCATGGATATTGTCCTCCATTTCTTAGCCACAATCCTCTTTTCAGTGCTTTTGTTGATTGCCTTCACTTATTTGTTTTCAAAACTTAGATGTTGTGTGATGGTTAGAATGTCCTCTTCATCAAGAATCTCTTGAATTAGTGGTTCAATGAACTCACCCTCTATGCAACTTTCTGCTTCATTTGAGTGTGGGCTTCTTTGGTTGTTTTCTTCCCTTGCATCCTCCTTCTTCATTGGGTTTCACGTGGTACAAAGGCCTCTATTTCTTGCTCTACCAATTCCTCATTTTCACCAACATTAAGCACTACTCCACTCCTTAAGCTGATGGCATGATATTCTTCCTCTATCTAAGGGAAGATATTGGTTGGTTCATCAATAAAATGTTGTGCCAATTGTCTCATTTGCTCTTCTTGATTCTTCCTTGAGGCTTCCATATCTTCAATCACCTCTCTCATATTTTGCCTTAAGAAACCACTGATTTAGGCAATTTAGAGATATCTCTGGGAAAGCTCCTCTATTGCAAGTGTTAAAAGAGTTTTTCGATGAGTTTGTGAAGGTGCATAGGTTGGACAATTTAGGGATAATGGCTCTTGATGAATGGGGAATGAAGCATTAAAATCCCTTCCCCAGCCATAATTTGGGTAGTTGTCATAACAATATGAGTTATTTTGTGGCTCTCAGAGGTATTCTATTTTATTTGATTACTCAAATCCCATCATTCCTTGTTGGTATTTCCAGGCACCATTAGGATAATAACATGAATCATTTTGTAGTAGTGGACAATATTCTATGTAATATGATTGATCAAAATGTGAGGTAAACTCCATTCTTACTTGAAAATACTTTGTATCAATCATAATCACGAAGAGAAATTGAAGTTTCTCATGTCACAAATAAGAAATTCTTAGTGAGGCAATAACACAAACACTTAATTAGCAAGAGAAAATAAAGAAACAAAAGCAATAAAAAATAAAAATGTCTAATCTAAAAAATCAACCAACCGGTAGTTTGTTAATCACAATTAATCCCCGGCAACGGTATCAAAAATTTTATACGGAAATATTATTCCGCATAACTACCGGCAAGTATACTGGGTCGTATCAAGTAATAAAACTCACAAGAGTGAGGTTGATCCCACAAGGATTAAAAAATTAAGCAAGCAAAGTTGGTTGATTAATCTAGTTAGACGATTCAATTTGGAATGATGAGCAACAAGAAATGTAAATAACTTGAAATTAAATGAAAGCAATAAAGAGCAAGAAAGTAAATGGCATGAATATGAAGTACAAGAAAAGTAAAGTACTGGAAATGTAAAGTGCAAAAAATGTAAAGTACGGGAAAGTAAAGTGTAAGAAAGAAAAGTGCAAGAAAGTAAATAACTAGAATTAAGAATAAAAAAAAATATTGGGATCAAGAGATATTGCATTCTCAGGATCAACAATTCTTATCTCCACTTCAATCATGAAATCATTGAACTCTTAGCAAATCATAAGTAATCAAACCCCAATCTGTTGGTGATTTGATTTCTCTTAACTTGATCAATTGTCAATCTCTTGATCTAATTGCTCATGAGAAAAGATGAAGTTCAATTTCCAATTTAAACGCCACACAACGCTCAAGATTTCAATTCAAAGTGGTTACATGTCACATATCAGACTAAGAATTATCAATCAAGAGAGGTGTGAGAGAAGAGCCTCAAACTGAATTCCATGACTCCTTTCTCAAGTTCATCATAGAATTCAAATAGATCTAATCCCTCTCTCGATAGTAATTAGATCTTTGAAGCACAAAGACTCTCTCTAAAGAAGCAATGAAAGAAGAATTGAAGATGAAGAATGAAAATAAATCAACCCATTAAATTGTAATAGAGCTCTCTTTCCCAATGTAAAGAGTTAGTGACTCATAACAAAATATTTACAAAAGTGGGCATGAAAAAAATGGAAGAGAAGAAGAATGTGAAGTGTGTGAGGAGAGAAGTCTGAAGACCCCCTATGAAATCCCCCCAGAGTGTGTGTATGGGTGTATCTCCTCACTAATGATGAAACTAAGGCCTATATATAGGCTATCCTAAATTACAAACTCAAATGAAATTGAAAGCAAACTACAATCAAATGAAAATGAACTATTCTAAATGATTCTTGTGGCCTTGATTGAGTGATATTTATGGGATTTCTTGCATGATTTTGTAGTGGACCTTGAATTAATTTAATTGCACCAAAATGAAGCTCTAGGGGTCTTTTAGAATGTATGGCCATTGGTTTGGATTGGGCGCTGGTTTTGAACGCTGTTTTTTCTAGCACTTCTAGCGCCAGGATGGTTTATTGAGTGTTTTTGGGGCTTTAAAGATGCCTATTGTTTGTACTCCAATTTTATACCCACTATAAACTATTATATATCGTTAGAAAGCTCTAAATATCGTCTTTCTAATGCAACTAGAAGCGCATCATTTAGGCCTCTGAAACTCAAGTTATGCTCCTTTGAAAATGACAAGGTCATGCAGATTTGGGCGCTGGTTTTGGGAGCTGGCTTTTCCAGCGCCATGACAACTCTAACTTCCATTTCAATGCCAGCTTTTGAAACTCAAATTGAATTTCCACCCCATACTATTATATATTGTTGAAAAACTCAAGATGTCGACTTTCTAACGCAACTGAAAACACATCCTTTGGACCATTGGATCTCAAGTTATGCTCCTTTGAAAAAGACAAAGTCATGCTAATTTGGGTTGCTAGCGCTGGCTTAAATGAGCGGCCAACTCAACACCCAAACCAGTGCCAGGATGGATCCATGCTTCATTTCTGGACGTTGGTTTACCCAGCGCCCAACTCAGTGCCAGGGCTAGCTCCAGGGTTGCTTTTGGCATTGATTTTTCCAACGCCACTTCCATCGCCTAGTTCCAGCGCCAAGTCTTGCTCTTTGCACTTTCAGGGTGACTTTTCTTCCTCAAGTTTAGTTTCCACCATGTAGTGCTATATATGGTTGGAACGCTTTGGAAGTCTACTTTTCAATGGCACTAGAATCACTTCATTTGGAGTTTTGTAGTTCAGGTTATTCTTGTTGGAGTATAAAGAGGTCAAGGTTGCAAACCTCTTGAAGCTTTCTCTGTGCTTTTTGCTTCTTTTTCTACCATTTTCTACAAAATTCATCAAATCAAAGAAATCAAAGCAATATATGACATAAGCACAACAAATACTCGATAATTGGGCATTATGAACTAATTTTTTATATGAAAAAGCATAGAAAAATACACATGATGCGTATGCATCACCTCCCTAACGAAATAAAATATTCATGGTTTGAAACTACTCAATATATAGCAATCATAAATGAGTAAGGACGCCATAATTAAACTTGAACTCAACAGTATCCAAGGTTCAACCAGAAAGCAACAAGGAGACTTCAAGGACATCCATTTGCAGCTTGACAACTGATGGTTAGCCTAGAGCGGGTTTGGAATTTCTCTCAAAATAGAATTTCTCCATTGCAAGTATAGTTCAAACCCAACAATCGACCACAATCAAATTTTAATTCAAAGGTATCACAATCCATACAAAATAACCGGGAGTTTTATGTCTCGGGTCATCTTCCCTAGGAGTTGCAATAAAATACTCAATTATTGGCTATGGGGGAATTGGGGGTTTTGATTATAAGAGGCAAGAAATTAAAATGGCAAGTAATTAAATGAAAAGCAAGTAAAAGCAATGAAAATAGAAATTAAATGGCAAAAAAAGTTCTTGGTAAGAATTGGGGAATTAAGGATTCCTATCCTAGTTATGGACCACAAACATGGTAATTGTATAGAATTAATCCCAATTAGTCAATTCTAACATCGAGAACTAGTCAAAAGGGCATAATTGATCTCAGTTCACAAATCGTAGCCAATTCTATCAATGGAAGGCTTAGAGTTAGTGGAAACCAAATCAACTAACAATCCTCACATAATGTAGAATGGACATCCACCACTCAGGTTCACCTACTTACCCAATTTCCCAACCAAGAGTGTGAAAAATTAGGCAAAAATCCAACTAAGCATTTTATCAAATACTTGGAAGGCATAAAAAGAAAGCATGGTAAAATAACAAGAAATAATAAATTCTACAACTACCATATGGATGAAAATAATAATAACAACTAAATTAAACAATAAGAAACATAAAACATGAATTGCAATAATTGAAATTAAAAGTAACAAAGCGTCATAAACATAAAGGAATAAAAGAGGGAAAATAATAAATAGAAGTAAAGAACAAAGGTGCAATAACAATAAATGGCAAGGAAAACTAAATGAAAATAAGAATTAAACATAAATCTAAGAGAGATCTAACCTAATCTACCCTAATTCTAGAGAGAATGGAGAGATTCTCTCTCTAGAATATGACTTAAAGCATGTTTCTAATCTACCCTAATTGCACTTCCCTTGATATGGAGTGATGCCCCTTTGATATAGCACTCAATCAGCTTCAGAAAGTCCAAAACTGGGCTTTAGAGGCCCAAAAATCGCCTCCAACATTTTGCAGTAAATTAGTCACGTGCCGGTACCTATGCCTACGCACAAATTTGTGTGCGTACGCACACTTGCTGATCTTTCACTTATGCATGTGAACAAATTGTCATGCGTGCGCACACATGCTGTTGTGCTTCTCCTTTATTTTCTTCATATTTTCTCCCAATTGCATGCTTTTCTTCCACTCTTATCAAGCCATTCCTACCTATTATACCTGAAATCACTCATCAAAACCATCAAGACATCAAATGGGATGAAAGTGGGATAAAATTGATTAAATTAAGCACAACATAGCATGTTTTCACAATTAAGCTCAATTTAGGGAGAGAACTCATGCTATTTGGATGAATAAATGTGGGTTTATATGATAAAATTCACTCAAATCAATCACAAATTTATCGTCAAATATGGATTCATCAACTCCTCCACACTTAAAAATAGCATGTCCTCATGCTAATCACAATCAAAGGAGAAGGGTAAAAGGGTAAGCAACTTATTCAATGCAACTACCTATGTGCATGCAACTATGCAAAATGATATCTATCTATAATATGGTTCCTATGGAGTTTGGCAAAAATAAATAATAGAATTCCAATCAATCCAAAACAAGCCTTAGGGCCAAGACAAAGAATCAATGCAATGTAATCAATGTCCAAAGATTTGATTTGAAATTTTCAAAAACTAACAAGCAACTTGCAAGAAGATACAAGAGAAGAGATGAAAGTATAGAATTGAGCGATCGAACCCCTCACCGATTGTGTATACACTCTAGTCGCTCAATGTTTAGGGTTTAAATCACTCAATTCTCCTTTAATCATGTTTTCTAGGATTTTTCAGTCATCTAACAATCAACAAATACTTGATGCATGAATACAGATATCATGAGGTCTTTGGAGGGTTGTAATGGGCTGGAGTTAAGGTAGGATTAATATGGTGAAGTGGGCTAATAGATTGGATCTTTGATTAGCTCAAGTATCCCACCTAATCCTATATCAACCTATGTACACAAAAGAGAACAACCTAACTTTCCATTCACCTCTTTTTGTCATTCACTCATGCATTCTTCTTTCTAATTCAACCACATATGCATTCTTTTATTTAACATTATTATTATCATTCATTTTTTTCTTTTCTTTTCCTTTTCCTTTTCTCTTTTTTTTTTCTTTTTTTCTTTTTTCATATTGTCAAGAAGAGATGCATATGTTTTAAATAATGAATGCATGAGTGTTTACCCATTTTTCCATATTTTCATAATGAAAGCCCAATGTACATTTATTACCAAAGTTTCCCAACAAATCTCCCTCACACTTGAGTAACACAGACTCCTCAACCCAAGCTAATTAAAGATACAATCTATGGACATTAATGGTTTTTCACTTAGGATAAAAGATGTGCTTATTATTAGAACAAAGGGGATTAAAAGACTCAAAATTAGTTTACAATGATAGATATAAGGGTTGGCCATGTAGGTTAGTGAGTTCATTTTCAAAAATGGCCTCAATCATACTAGATGTATTTCAAAACATCAAATATAGGACATAAAGATTCAAGCAAATCTCATATCATAATCATAAAAGGAGTATAACACACAAGAACAAAATTTGTAGTTGAAAATGTGCAACCACACAATTAAAGCTCAAATCTCACTAGGTGTTTTGTTTAAGCTCTTTTCTATGTTCCATAAAAATACTTCAAGCAAGTTCAAAAAACAAGTTTTCAAATCTAATCAATAGAACACCCTAAAAGAGATTTCTTGAAAATTTCTTGTTGTTTTTTTACCAAACTTATTTACTCTATCATGCAAATGCAAATATTTACTACAATAAAACTATAAGCAAACTAAGATATATACAAGCAAACTAAACAAAGTGCAATGTAATGAAATAATAAACAAATATTCACAAAACATAACAATTAAAAACTAGAAAATAGTGCAAAGTGTTGAGAAAGAGAAATTTACACCCCGAAAATTGCGGATCTTTCCCTACACTTAAACGTTGCACAATCCTCTGTGCATGCACATAATCCGGGATTGAAGAACTATGAGGCTCCACCTTCAGCTGGTGGGCACTAGGGCTCGGGCTGCTGGATAAAACAAACAAACAAGAATTGAGGAAGAGTTCATATGCATGTGGTATGATGAAAGACAATGTGTGTATTCTAAGTGTGCACAGTTTAGAAAACACACATTGGCCGGGTAAGAACGGCAACCACACAATCAAAAGAAATAGCATGTGTTCCTCAACTAAGTGGCCCAGGTTGCAAGTAAAGAATAAGCAAAACTTAAGGCACAAGCAACCCTAGGTAACCACAACTCAAGTGAATTGAGTAATTGAGATATTGGATATTGAAATTGTACAAGTGAAGGCGCAAAATTGATATAGAAGCACAATAAACAATAACCAATCCAATAAGGAAAAAGAAAACTCCTTATTCATCATCACACATAATGAAATAGTCACATGGTAAAGATACTTGTTGCAAAAAGTGACAAGTTTGATAACAATCAATTCAAATCACTCAAACAAATGCAAAGCATTAATTAGAAACAAGTACCGGTCATGCGATGAATTCAACATGAAAAATCATGATGAACAAGTAATTTCAACTTAATTCACTTAATTCAATGTGCACTTAATTTGTCCTAGGGTGCAATCAAAACAAGAATTATCAAACCCACTAGGTACTAGTATATTAAAGCAAAGTATAAGTGCATTGATGAAATTCAATAAGGAAGCAACCCAATCAATATCAATCAAAGACTTGCAATTTATTTAATTAGCAAACAACTAAACCGAATCTAATATAATTACTAAAACAAAAATGAGATGCAATGAAAACTAAGTAAAACATGTAGAAAAATATGGAAAAAACAAGATAAGGGAGGGATGGAGGGGGCAGAAGTGCGTTGGGGGCTTAATTTAAAGTGCAATGAAAATGTTTCCCAAAACAACATTTGTGCGTGCGTACAGACATGTGTGCTCACGCACACAAGTTAAAACAAGGGAAGTGAGTGGACGCACAAGGGTATGCGAATGCTCTAAGCAGAGTTGGGATTAAGACGTGTGTGCACGCACAAGGTTGTGCGTACGCATAGAAGACTTTTTTTTAATAATAACTTGGGGAAGGATCATGTGTGCGCGCGCACACTTGTTCGTGCACACGCACAGGGACAAAATGGATAGGGGTTCATACGCACAGGGTGTGCCAGCGCTCCCAACAGAAGGGGTGCAAGCTGGTGTGTGCTCACACAAGTGGATGCGCACGCACAGGGTGCAAAATACAGGAGAGCGCCCATGCACAAGGCATGCGAGCACTCTCAATAGAGGGCTAGCAGACTAGTGTGTGCGCGCACAGAGAGGTGCGCACGCACAAAGCGCGAAATATAGACATTGTGTGCGTACGCGCAAGAGTGTGCGCACACACATTGCCCTGTTTTTCCAAAAATATTTCTTCCAATTCTAGCGCACTCTACCTTAGCTCAACAAAAGTTCAACCCCACAACATTCAAATATCCATAAATACATGATCCATATGAAAATTAACCTATGTATGCTCAAAATTAAACTAATTATAGGCTAACTAAGACAAGCAAACATGCAATAAACCAAAATTATGAACAAGAAAAGGGTAAGAACAATGTTACCATGGTGGGGTGTCTCCCACCTAACACTTTAGTTTATTGTCCTTAAGTTGGACTTATGGAGAGCTCTAATCAAGGAAGCTTGTGCTTATGTTCATCTTGGAACTTCCAACAATGCTTGAATCTCCAAAATTCTCAATTGATTGCACCAAACTTTAATGGAGTTTCCAACAAGCTATGAGCTCCCAAAATTAACCTTCTATATAAACAAAATAAAGAAAGCAAACAAAAGCAAGATATTCACATATTAACATATTCATAATAGCCAATAATATAACACCATTACAACTCCCTGGCAATGGCGCCAAAAATTTGATGCTTAGCCTAGAGCAGGTTTGGAATTTCTCTCAAAATAGAATTTCTCTGTTTCAAGTATAGTCCAAACCCAACAATTGATCACAATCAAATTTTAATTCAAAGGTATCACAATCAATACAAAATAACTGAAAGTTTTAAGTCCCGGGTCATATTCCCTAGGAGTTGCAATGAAATGCTCAATTATTGGCTATGGGGGAATTGGGAGTTTTGATTATAAGAGGCAAGAAATTAAAATGGCAAGTAATTAAATGTGAAGCAAGTAAAAGCAATGAAAATGAAAATTAAATGACAAAAAAGGCTCTTGGCAAGAATTGGGGAATTAAGGATTCCTATCCTAGTTATGGACCACAACCATGGAAATTGTGTAGAATTAATCCCAATTAGTCAATCCTAACATCGAGAACTAGTCAAAAGGGCATAATTGATCTCAATCCACAAGTCCTAGCCAACTCTATTAATGGAAGGCTTAGAGTTAGTGGAAATCAAATCAACTAACAATCCTCATAAAGTATTCAGTTTAGTTCATAATAATAGGTTTTTATATTTCATTTAATTTTATTTACTTAATTGACACCAATTTTATTTAGTATGAGTAGTCTAATTATTAATCTTGGGACTGATCCCGAAGATCAAATGTTTGTGCTACAAAAACAAATTTGGTCACAATCTGAACTACTGAATATGTGAGTTTTCTAATCATTGAGTTAATGATTTGCACTGAAATTTGTTAAGCATCGCTCTTGAATTTTTATTGTTTGCCTTTATTAGAGTGCCACTTCGAGGAATTATGCCTTCTATCTCCAACCTTTCACATACTCAACAACAAACTCCTGCGCAATCTCCCACAAATGAAAATTTTCAAGAAGAAGCTATTAATGTGTAAATTTTTATTAAATTTCTTTTCGGTGCATAATTCTTTTTGGTATTTTTATAAATAATTTTATGTCTCGTCCTACAGTCCTCCACAATCTCGTTAAGAAGCTCCTGAGGAAGCTTTCCCAGAAAGAAACTCAGCACGAAGTCCCTCTAATGTGTCAGTTCTAATTTATCAAATTTTTTAAACTATTTCGGTGCATTCTTAAAAAAATTTATGTATCATGGTGTTGTACTCTACTAGCTCAAGATCTTAAAGCTGGATTACTGATGGTTGCAAAGGTTGCATTGGATGATGATTTTGGTGCACCATTCTTTGACATTGGCATAAGTCAATCAACCAATGAAACTACAATTACACAAGATGATGAACCACCAGCCAACAAAAAAAATCTCCAAACATTAGAACACAAGAGAGCCCTATGCTGGTTAATGAGTTGGAAAAGCTGGTTAAGGTTATGTATGTTGGGGTTGCAATAGCACTAAAATTTTCCAAGGAGACAAGTCCACAACCAATGCAACAAGATGTACAGCTAACTTTGAGCTTTCTTGAAAAGTTCAAGACTTTAGTTAAGCAAAAGAAAATAATGGAAGAGCTTAGGAATAAATGCTACCATTAGGCCATAAATATCAAGACCTTTAAAAATGTCACTAGCAATGAATGGGAGATCATATTCAGGTTGAAGCATGAAAATATATTTGAGGGAGCTAGATATTACTTTGCATCTTTAAGCCCTAAAGAATATGTAGAAAATCTGGTAAATTCTTTTGCTATAACATTAATATTTTTTCTTACGAGTTATTGTGCCATGTACGTAATTTAATTTAGTCTTTGGTTTCCATAGGTGGTCTCCGCAGTGTGCTAACTTCTCAACAAGAAAAAATCTAAAAGATTTGAAGAACAGATATACTGTGTCCTATTTGATACTATGGTAAGATCTATACTATTAAATTTTAACCTCAATTTCAATGCATTTTGAAAATATATTATATGCTAAAAGTTATTATTTCTGTGCAAAATAACATGTTGATGAAGTTTGAACACAACTACATTAATCCAACAACTAAGAAGGCATACAACATCAATGAATATAAGGAGTACCTCATTTTTCTAGAAAAAAAACTAGCATCCCATCCATTTGTAAGTTTTTATTTCTAAAACTTCTTAAATAATTCTTTTATTCTGTGTCATTTAGACTAAAATATTGTCCTATTTACCCAAATTTCATCTATTTGCCCCAATTTGTCATGGAAGACATTAATGGCTATGAATTGCGGATGTGAAAAAAAAATCTTTTATATGCTTGACCACATTCATAAATAATCTCCCAATGAAGAAAGAACAAAAATGAATAAATTTGTGATAAGTTATTTACATAATACATATTTTTATTTTCTTTATCTTGTTTATGTTCTTCTCTTGAACTGGGTTTGTGCATCGTAATCATTAATTAATTTCAGTGTAATTCTGTGTTAAATAACGTGCACTTGTTTTTATCACCTTTTCTTATCCAAAATTGATTTGTACTGCTTCTTATGTTTAGATTTTTGTACTTTTCAGAGCTTGATGATATCAGAAATGAGGGTGTATGTTGGAGAAAAAATTTTGGTGGACAATTAAGAGGACATTGAAGCACCATATATTTCAATTAGTGGTCAACGAGCATCGTAAGTACTGTTATTTAATATATTTTACTATGCTTTCTTGTTACTGTCCTATTAAATATATTTTACTCTGTTATTTTATTTTTTTTATTAGTTGAGATTACGCAATATATGTCATGAAATGGCTGGAGACAATTGATCTTAAAAAGATCAAAAAAGGAAAATACACATGAAAAAATTTAGAAACAGGTAAGTATCATTAAAAATGCAGAATTCCTTATTTCTAAATTAACATAAATTAAAAATAAATTTCTTTCAATTGTAGGAACAAGTTGACCGTTTCAGAGTGGAATATGCTTCCATTATTCTCTTTGAAAAAATAAATCAATTGAAGATAAAGCCACTATTGAATTTAAAGCCATAATACTTTTGAAGTCATCTGCTGCAATATCAAGTCCTTTCTATAAATTTTTTTCAAGAGATATAAAAAAAGTGTATAGGTTTAAATTTTGTAAATTGTTATGAATTTCTACACTGGTTGAGTATTAAATTGTCTTTATTTACTGGATAGTTTAAACAAAAGCATCCTTTGCATCTTTGTAAATATTAAATCGAAGCTTTTGATAAATTCCTTTGCCAAATTAAACTTCTATGAACATGTTTATACTGTATTGCAGAATCTAAAGCCATATTACCCAAGGTTCACAGTTATTAGGTTTAATATATCGAAGAAATAAAAAATGCACCGAAATTTGTTTACATTCACACCTAAAAATATTTACCATTAAACAATTGAAAAAGTAATTTGAAAACCAACAGTATATTAGTAAATGAAACAACATAACACAATTTAAAAAGTAACCCTCATTTTTATTAACAAATAAAAATATTACACTAATTGCACCGAAATTCATTCAAATGAAAATAAAAAAATCTATCCTAATTCCTTGAATATCTAAACTGATAATTCATAATTTGTCCATAATAAAGGTTGAAATTTAACTGCACCACTAATTTACCATCTAAAATGTTCAACTGCAAAAAGTAAATCGTATATTAATACATCTATTAACATACAGAAAAGGCTATTTTACCTAATTACAGTATATCAATTTTACCTCACTTGGAGCTCTCTTTTTATTTTTCTTTAAAGTATTTGCAATTTGCTTTTTAGTATTTAATCCCAATCTATTTTTGGGATGTCTTCTTATTCTTACATGTGGTGGGCTTTGAAGTTCGTTAATATCTTCCAAAGAAGCATCTTTGTACGATAACAAACATTTTTCGTTACTTTTGGCTTTATATTCTTGCATCTCAGTCATAGCAGTATCATAAGTGCGGTGCAGAATCACAGTCAACTCTTCTGATGCCAATTCACAAATATTGTGTTACCGATACACCAAATCATCAAACTCCTACTTCTTGCCTCCAATAAAGGCTCGTTGTGGTTGCTTTTGAGATGTGTGTACATCCTCTTTATATTCTTACTCCATTATTCTAATATTTATCCTGGTGACACTTTATCTACTCGCTCAAAACTTAATGCACTCAGAGAATGACGACACAATATGCCTCTTGACTCAAATAATAAGCACTGACATTTTACTTTAACTTTCCTAAACTTCTCGTGAATATATACATGCTGAAATTGAGCTTCTATTGATGATGCAATACATGCTGGCACATCGATCCAGGCTCTGACTCTGATACCATCTGTAACAGCCCAGACCACCCACTAGCACGATATTGTCTACTTTGGAGCATAAGGCCTCACTGTTTTTTCTTTGACGATAGGGATGATAACCAAAGCCCCCACATTCACTCTCAAAACGCGTCATGCTAGGGAGATGTATCTACACCCTTATAAGGCATACTTCGTTCCACTCCCCAACCGATGTGGGACCTTACAAAAGGGGCTATGATTACCATTTGATTTACTAATTTGATGGCAACATTGTGTTAAAATCGTCAATCCAATTGTTCTTTATCCATGGATTAATGGGAATATATTTTTGTTGAGAATATTTTCGTCACATTGAAAATTTTTTGGTAGCAAAAGAAGAATGATAAATTAAGGATTTTAAAATCGAGAGATTTGAAAAAAGAAAATGAATGGAGACTTATTATTAATTTAGTTTGCTCATATCATTTTTGTTATTGGATAGCTACGTAAACTTCATATATTAAGAAAAAGAGTAAACCACCATTTTTTATCATGAGAGATTTGGACACTGATAAAACTTACTAGAAAAAAATAAAACTAATATTATGTCTATTAAAAATGAATTTTATTTGACAAAAATATCCAATTATTATATTTTTACTGACTTCATTAAAAAAACACATAAAATTCCTAATTTTTCTCTACCATTATCATCTTCAACCTCTTTGAGCATTCAACCTAGTTGCATTAACTATAATAAAAAATAAGCATTTTCTTGGGTTAAAAATAAGTAATCAGAATCAAAATGATAAAATGAATCTAAGCAGTGTAAGAAAAATTTTTAAAAACAAAAAATTGAACCATCATAATAGTAAAACACAAAATATGATTACCTATTTCATATCTAAAAGAAAAGAAGAAGAAGAAAGGGGCAATGAAAAAAATTATAACAACAAAAACAGAAGCATATGCTTGGATCTTACGAGAGAATGAGAAGAAACAAAACATGCAAAATAGCCAAAAGAACACTTGAATAAAATTTTTCCAGTGTATTATAACAGTACTTGACACATAGTAACTACGAAGCAAACGTGGTAGTGCAGAGAGAGAGAGAGAGAGAGAGAGAGTTGATGGCTTCGTTCTATTTCTACTCATTCACGACGACTGTGGTTGTGACCCTCTTCTATTGTCACCCTCTCCACTTCCCCTTCTTTTCCCTTTTAGTTCCTCTCTGTTTGTTTGTTTTTTTTTTTTTTTGCTCTACCCTGTATGTCTGTCGGCCTTGCATATCCTTCTTTCTCTTCTTTGCTACTATAGGGACGACGACTCCAACGTTGATGCCACCATTCTCCCTCTTCTTATTTCTTTCTTCCTCTATCTTTCTTCTTCTCTGATTTCTCTTTCTTATCTTTTTTTGTCCCCCTTTGCATGTGTTTTGACAATTTATGATTAAGGATATATGAAAATGAGTAAGGATAGAATAAGGGAGAGTAATACTGTGTTAATGGAGTTTAGAGAGGAGTTGTGAGGTTTTTAATATTGTTAGAAAAGTTTAGGTTTTTAACCGATTGAAGACGATGGGATATGATAATTTAGGAATTTTGTGTTTTTTAATGGAGTCAATAAAAATTTTATAATTAGATATTTTTGTTAAACAAAATTCATTTCTGATGGATATAACATTAGTTTTATTTTTTTATGATCAATTTTATCAGTGCCTAAATCTTTTCTAATTAGAAATGATTATTTCCTTTCAAAAATTTTTTTTCTATTTAAACCCTAATTTAAATCTACTTTTTGACATGTATTTCTTTTCTCTTTATTTTATTTTACTATTTTTTATAATTTCAAGTTAAAAATTGTTATAACATAAAAAAAGTGATTTCAATATGTTTATGCTATGATAGATATATTATTTTAAAAAATATTATTAAAATTAAAATATACTTTTTTATTATTTAATAATACTTTTTAAAAAATATTATTAAAAAAATATTTTCATATTATAAAAATAAATATAACTTTAATTTAACATTAATTATATCATTACTGTAATCACCATAGACATAATCATAATACAATTCATGTAAAAATAATACCTTAAAACAGTACTAAATATAAATTTAGTTATTTTGTTAGAGCAATACACTACTGTATGTTTTGAGTAAGCAATTCAAAGGTCAAAAAGTGAAAAGCCGCGTCACTGTTTTGTGAAACAAAGACTTGGTTGCTATTTGTCAAATGTCAAGTGTTTACAACTATTTGGTAAACTATTTTCCTTTAAGAGGGGCCCATTATGTAACGCTTTGATGTGATATATTTCATGCGATTCTTACATCACTCGACAGGAGCTAACAGAGCAAATAATTAAAGATTTCACTAATATTTTTTTAAGAAAAGAAAAAAGCTCACAAATCCATAACAAGCATTCTTCTTCTTGCTTAAATAAATCTCATATACTATATATCATCATTATCAGTGTGTCACACACCATTCGTCCCTCTCAATCTCGTACCTAATTCTCAATTTTTCTCCATTCCTAATTAATATCGGCGTCTATGGCTAACTAGGCTGTTAAATAGATTCGTCAAATCCGTTTAAACTAGTTTTATTTATGGGTCATCATTTTTTAATTCAAATGATTTATATTCAGTTTAATGAGTTAAATAAATTAATTTATTTATTTTTTAATTTTATATTATAAAAAATATTTTGACCAAAAAATATTATTTTTAAGTTAAAAATTTTAAATAAATAATTTTTTTTAATTGATGTATAGAATGTTTAGATTGTGTCAGAAAAAATATTAATTTTTTAAAAAATAAAATAAAATTTAAATAAACTATCATTTACTCATCAAATTTATTTAACTCATTATTTTTTTGAGTCAATCAGATTCAATTTGTTTAATTTAAAATTTAAATAAATTTAATTTTAAAGATAAAATTAGCCTATTTTAACTGGTCTAAAAGTTGGTCCTTTGAAAATTTATCTCATCATATATTGTGCATAAAATATTGTTTCAATTATTTGGATAACTATATTCATATTCACTCACTCTATTCAATTATACATAAAGCTTATAAACATTCATTTCAATTAATTAACCATTGAATTATACTGATATTAATTAAGATACAATTCTGTTAAGTAATTAATAGGGATTTAGTTAACAGTAAATCAACAAACATTTTTAGATTATACTTTATATTAATTAATTATCATTAATTAGTAATTATTTAAATTTTATTTTTAAAAAATATAAAATTAATAAGTATTAATTATAATTATTTAAAATTGACTGATTAAAAATTATTTAATTATACTTTTCTATTAAGATAAAATATGTCAAATCTAAATAATGATGTGCAAATATTTGTTAGGTGCAGATAATTAACTTGTTCGTATAATGATATGATGATAGTAATCTTTGCAATCGAAAGTTGATTATCTTACGTGTATGCAGGACAAGTTATGTCGCTACGCGGGTTTTACTTTGTCGTGTGAATAGCATAAACCAAAGCACTCACAAGCATATATGAATATGAATGGTTGCTTTAATTTGTCAACATTTGCTGGCTATATGCTGCCTATAGCAATCATATAGCCAGTGGCGGATCCACGGGGGGACCTAAGGTGGCCATGGTCCCCCCCAAATTTTTTTTAAAAAAATAGTAAATAGTAATAATTAATAATATTAAATTTTTTTATATATAATATTAAAAAAATATAACTTACAAAATTTTATAAATTAAAAAAACTAAAAACTGCATTATGTATTAGATATTTGAATTATTGTTGCTCTTGTTAACAAATAGCACATTCTAATAATTAATAAAAATGGTTCTATTATACTAGTCCAAGCCCATACTATTAATTAAAGTAACCCTAGTACATTTTTCAAATATTTGTTTCAAACTATCATAGGCATAGCGCCACTTTTCTCTCTCTTTTAGTGATTTCCAAACTTTTGGTCTTCTACTCTTCTCATTCTAATTTTCTTTCCATACCAAAACAAGACATATGAAGAAAAACCATTGAAGAGAAGTGAACAACAAAATATTAACCATTGAATGCACAACAAAGATTCAAAGAGGTATATTTCAATTTTTTTTAAGTTAATGACAATGTCAAGTATTATTTACATTATTTATTTAAAATAATTAATTTATTTTTTTTATAATGGACAGTGTTCAAAGATTGAAGTGAGGACAAAACTCAATAGAATTATTTTTTTGTGAGACTTGGAACAAAAAATAATTAGGTAAATCAATAACTTTATTTTTGGTTATTATATATTTGTGTTTCTAAAATTATTTGTTATTGCTCAATAGGTTTAATATTTTTTTTTAAGAAAATAATATATATACAATTATTTTTGTTTTTTTTTTGTTAGATAGTTCAAGTTAAGTTAAAAATGTCAAAGATGAAAACAATTCACTCATTTTTCAAGAGAAAAGAGAGAATATATGATGAACAAAATTCAGCTTCAGATTCTGAGTAATGTTCAAAATATTATTGAACAACCTGTGACACAACTTGTTGAGCAAGATATTCAACCCCCTGCTTCCAAAATAGCAAGGACTGAAATAGATCAAGTTAATATTGATACATTGATGCGTGATCCCGGAAAGCGTCCGCAAATTTGGAATTATCCTATCAATCAACAAGATGAAATCCGTAGAGCATACATAAAGTTTGGACCATATCAATTTATTATGGATGAGTACCCTCTTTCTGGTCTAGAAAGTCATCCTCGTCGTTTCAAAGCTCATTGGTTTAAGAGTTTTTCTTGGCTAGAATATTCGCCAGAAGTGGATGCTGCATTTTGTCTTTCATGCTATTTATTTTCTAGAAAATCAAGTCCATTCACATCAGGAGGATTTCGCAATTGGAAAAAAGTGAATAATGGAAAGGATTGTGCATTTTTATCTCATGTGGGTAAATCTCTTAATTCTCCTCATAATATTGCTGTTAAGTCTTGTAAAGATTTGCTTAATCAATTATGTCACATTGACAAAGTATTGGCTAAGCAAAGCTCACAACAAGTTTTAAGCAATAGATTGCGTCTTAAAGCCTCTATTGATACTGTCAAATGGTTAACGTTTCAAACTTGTGCTTTTAGGGGACATGACGAGAGTCATGAGTCTCAGAATCGAGGAAATTTTCTTGAAATGTTAAAATTATTAGCTTCTTACAATAAAGAAGTGGATGCAGTTGTTTTGGATAATGCTCCTCAAAATGCAATATACACATCACCTTCTATTCAAAAGGAAATTCTACATGTTTTTGCTAGAAAGGTGCAAAATGAAATTCGCAATGAGATTGGTAATGCAAAGTTTTGTTTGATTGTTGATGAAGCTAGAGATGAATCTAGAAGAGAACAAATGGCAGTTGTTGTTAGATTTGTTGATAAGCATGGATTTGTCAAAGAAAGGCTAATAGATGTTGTTCATGTCAAAGATACTACTTCTGCTACTCTAAAACAAGAGATTTGTTCTGCATTATCTCATCACAATCTCAACATTCAAAATGTTCGAGGTCAAGGGTATGACGGAGCTAGTAATATGCGTGGAGAGTGGAAAGGGTTACAAGCTTTAATTATTCAAGAATGTCCTTATGCATATTATGTTCATTGCTTTGCTCATCAATTACAGCTAGCTCTTGTTGCTGCGGCTAAAGAAGTTGTTGATGTTCATGCTTTTTTCCAAAGTTTGAGTAATATTATCAATGTTGTGTGCTCTTCTTGCAAACGCAATGATGAATTACGATCTGCTTATGCAACTGAAATTTCCCATTTAGTTGCAACTAATCAAATTGAAACAGGAAGAGGAGCAAATCAAATTGGCACATTAAAAAGATCAGGAGATACCAGGTGGAGCTCTCACTTCAACTCAATTTGTAGCCTTTTACGTATGTTTGGAGCAACAACTTCAGTTCTGGAAGATTTGGCTACTAATGGATCTACATATTCTCAACGTGGTGATGCTACTTATGCTCTTAAATCTTTATTATCATTTGATTTTGTTTTCATTTTGCATATGATGAAAGAAATCATGGGAATCACTGATAAACTTTGTCAAGCATTGCAACAAAAATCTCAAGACATTTTGAATGCTATGCATCTGGTTTCTAGTACAAAGTCATTGATTCAACAGTTAAGAGATAGTAGTTGGGGAGCACTTTTGGAGAAAGTTAGTTCTTTCTGCAATGATCATGCTATTCAGATACCTGATATGGGTGCTTCTTTTAGTGACATAATTCGGTCTCGTCGTAAAAAGGATGTTGTCACTGTTGAACACCACTATCGTGTTGACATTTTTACTAGCGTGATAGATTTTCAATTGAAAGAGCTAAATAGTAGATTTAGTGAGCAAGCAACCGAGCTCCTCATACTGAGTACATCTCTAGATCCTAAAGATGCTTTCAAGTTATTCAGTGTTTGCAACATATGCAATCTTGTAAAGAATTTCTATTCTTTAGATTTTTCTGAGCAAGAAAAGATTCAATTGGATTATGAGTTACAACATTATGAACTTGATGTGGTTAAAGCTCCAGATTTTCAGAATTTGTCTACTCTTGCTGAATTGTGTCAAAAATTGACAGAGACAGGAAAATCAAATATATATTCTTTAATTGATAGATTAATTCGTCTTGTTTTGACTCTTCCTGTGACAACAGCAACAACTGAACGGGCCTTTTCAGCTATGAAGATTATTAAAACAAGGCTTCGAAACAAGATGGAAGATGAATTTTTAGCAGATTGTATGATTGTATATATTGAAAAGGAAATTGCTTCAAAATTCACTTTAGAGATGATAATTGATGATTTTAGTTCCATGAAGCATCGTCGAGCAAGTTTAAAAATATCAAAATCTTAAAGTATGTAGTTGAACATTGACTTTTATATAATATAATTACTTTTTTGATATATATGCTACAAATCATATTTTGTTAATTTTTTGTTATATTTTATATTTAATTGGCCCCCCTCTTATGAAATTTCTGGTTCCGCCACTGCATATAGCGTTTAAGAGAAGTAAGTAAATATACAAAGACACTTCTTATTATTAACATGTTTACTACGACAACGAGGGAGGTTATATACTTCAATTGTGTATATATAGTCAAAATTACATACAGCTCATACGAGCAATATTATCTTATGCATTTTGGCGTGTTAATTACAATATGACTTCCAGTTTTGTGGTAGACAATGTCACCTCCTGTTTAATTACAAAGATTAATTTTTAAACGGGCTATAGGTGTAATAATTCTTGAAAATTGGTGAGTACACGTATATGCCTTGCATTGCTTTTGTATTTTGCAATTTACGAAAAAGTTGATAAATGATTTTTGCAACCTACGAAAAGGAGAGAAGATGCCATGTGTTTGACATGTTTATTGTAAAAAAATGCGTTTAATATTATCGGATTTTTTCACAAATATTATTATCAAATTTTGCAACAGATAATCCGATAGTAAAAATGATAAATGAATTTTCTACAAAAATGTTATCATTACATTATTGATAGACGGTAATAAATAGCATATGTGAACACTGCTAGAAAACAATAGAGTGCAGACGGATTTTTGACAGAATTTTACTGTTAAAAATGTCGATAGATTTTTGATGAATTTTTTGTTAGTAAAAAAATTAAATTTTTTTTCAAAAATTCACCGACAGATTATGAGATATGTTGGTAATTCTATCTATAAATTGAAATTTGATTTTAGATTTTTTACCGACAAAAAATACGTCTGTAATTAATTAATAAATCTGTCAGAAATTTAAGTAATCCTAATAAAACCCTAATTTGAATTCCATTCACACGCTCCCACACAAATAAAACCCACTCCTCTCTCCGTGCCTTCCTCTGCCGTCGCCCACGTCGCACAAGTTTGATCTCTCCATCATCAATCGCATCACACAAGCTCCCTTCGCTGCCACTCTTGTTGCATCTGCTCCCTTCCTCACCATCATAGCAGAGCTCTCTCTATCTCTCCTCTCGTCGCGTCTGCTCCTTTCGTGAATTTTAGGTATAGTCTGATTTTGTGATTCTGTTGCTTAGAGCTCAATTTTCTAGCCAATTTTAGGTTTATCCTACTTTGCTTCATTAATTCAGCTTTGTAATATTTACATAAGCAGTTTCTATCTTCTTGTTATTGTTGTTGATGATGCTAATTGAGCTTGATGTAGTTGTAGCCATGTTTGTGATGAAAAAAGGTTCATCTTCACATTTTCTGGTATTCAGTTTGGCCAACCTAATGCTATGGGTCTGTGTATTTGGGAACACTAACGAGTTATCATAGACGATATAGGAGTATAGGTAATGTGACTCGTGGGTTTTGGGAACGTTAGAAGTTTCTCTTCAAGGATAGCTCGATTTCAGATCTTAATCTTTACTTGTATCCTTGTGTCTTGATTTGCCTTTCCTTTCATGTTTGACATTGGAGTTCTTTGTTTCGGATTCCTTCTTGGACATTGATTTGAGTATCTTTCAATCATGTTCCTTTGTTCGCATGCATCCTTGTTTGATCTTATTGAGAATCATTCTTTGGACCTCTAAAAACTTGCTATTGAGTTGAGTTACCTCCATTCACGAACTTGTGTTTCTTTGTATCGACTTGAACCTATTTTTTTTTTTGTATGCTTCATTGTTTCTATCAAAGCTTCTTGGTTCAGAATCTTTCCTGATATGCACTTTGATTTTTTTTTTCTGGCGTATTTCATTGTTTCTCTGCAATCTTGCTTGATCATGGTAGAAGGTATCCTTCCAATTTCTCGTGAAAGAGTTTTGTGGATGTTAGCATTGTGACCAATAAGAGGTTTGTGAAGTGATTGATGAGGTTGAGAACTTTCGGATAAGTTGTTGATAAAGTATAGTTGGAAATTATAAAGGTGATCTATGTTGAAGCTTGGGAAGTTGAAACCTTAAGGCTTTACGTGAAACTGGTTATTACAATGGATATATTTGATGTGTGCAATAGTATAGAATCGGGAGATTATGGAGTAAGAGTGTTCTTGAGGAGTGATAAGCGAGTTAGAAAGCGCCTAGTAATTTATTAGTTAAGGAAATCAGAGTGTTGGCCTGTCAACCATACTGTTTTGCAATATCTGTCTTGGAAAATTTGCACCTTATTGTGTTTCTTCAAGTTTTGGTAAAGTGTTAAAACCATGTAACCTTTTTGTATCGAGCGTATTTTGTAGCTTCTGTTTCATACCACACTTTTTCTTCTTATATTTTATGCCATAGGAATATCCTGGTACTTTTTACTTTTTTCATAAGGTGTTTAACAAGTAAAGTGTTAAAACTATGTAATATTTTGTGTATTACATTAATTTTCGAGGACGAAAATTTTTATAAGTGGGGTAGGATGTAAGACCTCAGATTTTTGAAAATTAAATACTAAGTTATTTATGATTTATTATATTTATTTAGATTGTATTTTCAGATATATATATATATATATAAGATAATTTCTTATTTATAATTTAAAGCTTTAGTTATTGAAAAATAATGAGAATTTTATATGCTTTAATTTGAATATTAAACTTTTGAACCTTATTTTATGAATAAAGGAAAAATTATTTGGTTATCTCTAATTTTGGAATTAGAGTATTTATTTGAAAGTAAATTGTAAGTTGATGAATAAATAGTATTTTTGTAGATAATTATTGTTGCATTAAACTAGTTTTCAATTACTACATTATCCCTATATTATTAAAAATACCAAAACCATAATCCTAATTTTTCTAACACACCTACACACCCACCCTCTCTCTAGCCTAGCCGGCACCCCACCCCATCTCACTCACACATATGGACACATACAAACACAAAACACACACACATAACTCCACACTCACCCACATAAAAGAGAAGGAAGGGAGAAGAAGAGAGAGAGAGAGAGAGAGAGAGAGAGAGAGAGAGAGGATGGCACCAGCGGACCACTATCGCCGTCGTCGTCAAGCTAGGAAGAAAGGGGAGACGCCACCATCACAAGAGGAGCTAGAGGAGAGAAAGGGAGCTCACGAGAGAGATCGACAAAGGAGAAGCTCTGTGCCTCTGCGTCCCACCTAGCCGCCGCCATTCGTGTTCCTTGCCGTCATCGCTGAAGTCACCATGCGCCATTACCACTATTAGAGTCAATGAGAAGAGGAGCTCGAACAAGAGAGAGAGAGAGAGAGAGAGAGAGAGAGAGAGAGAACAGGGAGGTTGATGCTGTGGGTCGGGTGTCACTACGGGAGGAGGAGGAAACCTCGCCGCCGTGCTTGGCTACCGGAGAACGGCGTTGTGGCTGCCAGAAGCACCGTCGGAGGTGCTGCTGCCCCATGTTCTTCATTCCTTTGATGCAGTAACTTGCTTTGTTCCGAAAATCCTTTTAATCTCTGTTTCGTTATATGTTGCTGAAGTTTTCATAGTGTTATTGTCATAGGGTTGAGTTTCGATCATTGCATGTTGCGATTAAAGTTGCTACTGCTGCTACAGAAGTAGTATGGAGTTGTGGTTGCGGCTGCTGTTGTTGTGGGTGAGAAGAATAAGAGTCGATGCGTTTCGTGGCTTACGGGTTTCGAGTTTTTGAGGTAGGAGCTTTTTTTTAAAATCGTTTTATTATCAAGAATTGTTACAAGTCGATATTGATATGAAAAATATATTTTTATGATTACGTGAGTCTTGTGGATTGAACTGAGTTGCTTTGGATGAATGAAATTGTTTTTCTGATTGATTTATTGACTATTTGAGAAAGCCGGGTATTCTGGTTTGTTGGTTGACTTTGTTGAATTAGTTTTCTTGATGTTGAAAATAATTTAATATCGGGACTGATTTGATATTGGAAATAATTTGATATTGTAAATGATTTAATGTTGGAAATGATTTGATATCAGAATTTGTTTGATATTGGAAATAATTTGATATTGGAAATGATTTTATATTGAAAATGGTTTGATATTGAAAGTGATTTGATAATTGAAAATGGTTGAAAATGCTTTGATATTGGAAATGTTTGAGAAAGGTCTGAGAGATGTTTGGAGGGAATCCTTCAAGGGTGGTAAAATGCGGGTTTTAGAAGAGATGCTACCGAAATTTTTATAAGTATTTAAGTGAATTTAAATCATTGTGATTGATTGGTGAAATGAAATGATCTTTAAGTCTATTTTGGGAGAAAGTCTTGAACTAAAGAAATGAATTTTTGTTTGATTAATATTGGTTTAAGGATTATTATGTTTTTGAGGAGTTTTAGAGAAAGCTAATATAATAGAAGTGAATTGGAGATTTAACTTACTTTGGTATGGTTGATTATAAAAAGGATTATGATTTGGGTATTTAATTGAATGGAAATGAGTTTTATTGAATTAATATGAATTAAAGAGTGATGTTTTGAGGAATTTAATAAAAAATAAAGTAATGCAAGTGTGTATTTAAGAATAATTTTTTTTGAGTCTTTGAGAAAAAGTTTTAAGCTTGAAAACGAAGTAAATTTTGTTTTGGGGAAGTTGGTAAATTTAGAAATGCATTTTGTTTGATTAATGCTAATTAAAGGGGTTGTTTTTTGAAAAGATTTATTGAATTTGAAGTATTTAGATTGGATTGGCGAAATGGAATGATTTTCGAGACTATGGGAAAGCCTGAAATTCAATAATGAAGTTGAAAGTTTTTTAAGAACTTGGTTAAACAAAAAAGAGACTTAATTGATCTTGATTAATGTTTGATTGTGAATATGATTGAAATTGAGGAATATTGAGATTTGAGGTTAAGCACAATCTCGTGAGGATGGCGATACGTAACGCTCACTTGAGATAATGTGCGTGAGAGTCAGTGAGGAGGGCGATACATAACATCCACTTGAGACCTAAAGGAGGGTTCCCATGAGGACATGGATACGTAACGTTTATGGAGAAAATGAATTTGATTAGTGGGGACAACGATACGTAATATGTTGTTGGGTGCAGGCAACCAACCGAGATGTGAGCTTATGGCCAATTTAGGATTAGGCATCCATCATGTGCATCTATGTGACATTGTTTGGGTGTTCATATTGTATTTGGTTTGTCTATGTGAATATTTATTTTTAACTGCTAAATGACATACTTAATGTAATTACCCTTGATTATGTTTGAATTTCATTGCGTGTGATTGTGACTGGTTGGTTCGAATTATGGTGGTTTGAGTGTGATTTGATTTTGTGTTGGGCCAGAGGCCGTGATTTAGTTATGTTTGGGCTGGAGGCCGTGATTTGATGCATTAGTGGTAAGTTTGGTTAGAATGATTCTTTGGTAAGCAGTGAAATATTATGAAATGTTATGTTTGCTTGGAATTTTTATAAGCAAAATATGGATTTAGATTTGTAAAGATTAATTATTGATTTTGAAAATATTCATAAGACGAGCAATGATCACTACGGCTGAAAACAACTTTCTTTTTATATATTCTCTTATGAGAATTCAAAAACTTCTCTGGTGCGACTGTGTGGTTAGATTCTCACTCCCTACAGACTTCTCTTTTCAGGATGGATGAGGTAGCTTACGAAGTTTTCTTCTGCACATCTGGGGTTATATATAGTTATAGTTTTTCTTCAACTTTATTCTTATATTTTTGTAAGAGGGATAGGGGTCGTGATTGTAATGATATGTACGTATGTAATATTTGTAGCTATTTGTATAAGAAGTCTTGTATGTATATATATGTATCTATATGTACAGTGTTATGATTTGTATTTATGTATGTTTTTCTCATGAAAAAGTATTTCCGATTTTTCAAAGAAAACAGCAATACGATTTTGAGCTAAAGGATCCTATTTTATTATTAAGTATATGGAAGTCGTTGTAATATCATCGCTATCAGAATAATGCAGGCAGAAGCGTGATATTCTGGTTATAAGAGTATTACAAGTGATATTGATTTGTAGTAGCTATAGTGTCATGCAACCCATTATGGTCCCGTAGAATCATTTGCATCTATTTCTTCAAGAAAGCAAGAGCTAGAGACGATACTAATGCAAAGAAGAGATTGGAAGAGTTTAATAATGTGGGTAATTCTCTTAAAGAGTTTACAAGGCTCTTTGAAGAGATTACTGGTAATGAGTTTGAGCCTTGGGAAAGAGACAAGAAGTTCCGCAGAAAGCCACTCAAGTTCTACCTCCATTGACATGGTATGTTTCTACTGCTACTTCTAAGTATTAGTTATGGCATTGCTACCTCTTTTAAGCTAAAAGAATACAATAATCTCCTTGGAACGTGGCTTAGGATGATTGAGTACAAGTCATGCGTGGCGCGCCAGGACTACGGCAGCTAGGGATAGCAATGATACATTGTAAACTTGAGCCTATGGTTGCCAATTTCATCAAGGTTTTATGCAGCCAGGAGATATACAGGTATGAACACTGCCTTTTATGAGTTTTTGCTGTTGCTGTTTAGAAATAACCGAATATTGAAATCAGGTATGTGCTAATTGTAATACCCGGTCTAAGCAAAATTAATTAAATAATGAGTTAAGTAGGAGCGAATATGGTTGGAAGATTTTGCAATTAAAATTTGATGATTTAAATATGATATTTGGATTCAGTAAATTTTTCCGAGTCGGAAGACATAGTTTTCTGCGTAAAAACGCGCAGTGAAATTTTGATCGGCAGTACCGGCTAAGACCTGTCTGGTACTGCAGCTGAGAAAATTGATTATGAGTAAATAAGATTAAGAAATGAGGAATTATAATTAGGGGAGGTAGAAATATTTGAAGTGCGATTTAGAGTGCTAATCTTAAAGGTTTTGGTCCAAAATTGGGCCAACGGACAAAAATAAGTGAACCGGGCCTAAGTGGGCCCAAGACCCAACATATATAAACATTAGTTATGAGCATTTCAGCTCATTTTGCCCTAAAGAAGGAGTGTTAGGCGCTGAATTAAGAAGAGAGAAGAGAAGAGAGAAAACCTAACTCTCTTTGATCTTCAAACCACCATAACTTGAGCTACGGAGCTCCGATTGACGAGCCGTTTGTGGCCACGCATTGCTCTTCTCATCCTCTACAATTCTATTTAAGTTTTGTGGTGAGTATTCCATTCATCTCTGCCTAGTTTTAGAAATTCCCCACTATTACATGTTTTTGGAAAGTTAGTGTTGAAATCTTGTGATTTTTGGTGTTTAGGGATACTCCAACATGGATTCTAAGTGGGTTCTATCCCTACTTCATATGGGATGAGGTAAGAAGTGCTCAAACCCTTGTGATTTATCATCTTTATGAGCCCTAGGTTGATGTATGAATGTGATATTGGTTATGTTAGTGCATTTGATGGTTTTGGTGCACAATTGGGAGATTGGTGTTGCTTGAGGAGCTTTGGTGAGGCTTGGGGCTAAGGTTGGTAGAGACTTCCAAAGAAGAGGCTCAATTGATTTGGCTACAAGAGGTACGGTTTAAGTTTTATTTAAGTACCGTGTGGTGTGATGAGAATTCCTAGGCTAGATGCCCCTAGGATTAAGTTTGGATTGTGTAAATGGTTGGTGCAAATATGCATAGTTGGTATGTAATGTGAATTAATGATTGGGTTAAGAATTGTGTGCCCTTGTATGCTTGGTGTATTGAAAATTTGATGTATTGGGTAATGAGTATTGATTTGTGGTTTATGCAATTAAATTGTGAAATTGGGCTGGAGGCCGTAAATTTTGGGCCGGAGGCCGAAAAGAGGTAAGGAAGGTAAGTTGATGTGTGCATTGTATGATGACACAAGTGATTGGATGAATTTCAGATAATGAATATGTGAATGATTGGGTTGGTTATTGAATAATAAGGTTTGAGGAGTTGAAGTGTGGGATTTGGTAATTTTGGGTGAAATTGTGTAGATGAGGTATGTTTGGTTTTGGTTGAGAAATAATATGTGGTCATATATGTGATTATGATTATTGATGTCTTGATGGTATGATAATGCATGAGAGATATGTATGTTATGATATATGCTTGAGGAATGATTAAGGTTGATTTGTGGGTGAAACCACTTGATAGTGAGTATGACATTGATTATGTATAATGATGGTTGATTGGAAATAGTATTGTTGGAAATTGGGATGAGGAAGGATGGATGACATGTCGACGTGTTTGTAATTTAGCCATTTGTTTGAAATGGGTAAAAATGGTTATATGGCAGTTTTGTGAATCGTGGCAAAGTGTTAATGTATGAGTTGAGGAGGCTTGATGTTGATTTTGGTATATTTTGATTGATTTCAAAAATGGTTGAAACTAGCATGTTTTGGTTGATTTTGAAAAGGGTTGAAAATGGCTTGTTTTGAAAAGGGCACCTTGTGGTTTTGTATGAAAACATGGTTTTTGGGCATACTTTGATGGGACATAACTTGGACTCTGGATCCCCGTTTTGTGCCAAACTTATTTAGAAGTGAAATTGGATTCGGGATGTCCATTCCATTCGAAGAACGAGCGAAAAACGATTTAAAATGAGAAAGTTATGTCCGTCGGAAGATTGGGGGTGGAATCTGTGAATTCTGCAGCTTTTAACTTAGATAATTTTTAGCAGAATGACCCTCCACGTGTAGGCGCACTTGGCGCGTACGCGTCGTTTTTCAAGAAGGCACCATCCACGCGTGCGCGTGGTGTGCGCGTGCGCGTCGATGCACTGCACCCAATGCCCAGCCATTTTCCCGAGAGTTGTGCCAGAGTTGTGCCAGTTTTGTGCTTGGGGCGCAAATGCATCCACGCGTACGCGTCGTCTGGCTGTGTTTCAATCCGCGCGTCCACGTGTATGACGCATACGCGTCGATGAGCTTTGTGGCCATCCACGCGTGCGCGTGGAGTACGCGTACGCGTGGCCCTGTTTTCATCCCAAAGTTGATTTTTTAGTTTTAAAAACTAAATCTCATACTTCTAAGCCTCTGATCTCACCCCTTATGTATTAAATCATTATGATATGCCTAGCAAAGTGGAAGAAGCTAGGGGATGTGTTAACTTGCGAGTGAAGCAAGGGGAAAAGTTATGATCAATGATGATCAACGATGATTATATGAGATATGGAGGATGACTGTGGAAGTACCGTGTATGCCATGAGCCGAAGGGCTATATTTATTGATAAATGGCTAGTTCTTGATTGAACCATGAGCCGGATGGCTGAGTTATTGCCGGGTTACAGCAAAGCCATTATTGATTATGGCTGAGTATAAATGTATATATGATTGATGAATGAATGTGTTAAATGGATAATAATGGAAAATCATGAAATGTGATGTGTAACCCCGGGTAGTAGGCAGTGGCGTTGTCCACTTGCTCCGGGTATGAGACGGAAAAGGATGTTTATGATAAATGAGTTAATTATAGAGTTTTGAATGAATGTAGCTCTGTTACCTGGGTAGTAGTAAGGGTTGGGGTTCGTCCCACTTGCTCCAGGTTAATGTTTGAG